>NW_026441649.1:0-90000 GCF_025612915.1 Magallana angulata
TTGTCAGTTATTTATCAAGAACGTTGGCTTAAACTTATATTTATATACCATACATTTTAAAATCTATTTTTAAAACTAAAGATACATTCACACATTATTTCTATGGATATGTTATTATCTTAAATACATGTAACATTAATATAACTGTTTTGTTTCAAATTTCCAATAACTTCATTTTGCTCTTTTTGATTTTTCCCTGTTTGTTTTATATAGCAATAGTTTGTTTCATTTAAAGGCACTATACTTTGACCTGTGCGTGCAAGAGTTGACATTGCATTTGATATCGGACATTTACAAATTAGATACACCAAAACACTGTATATTGTTGACATTTGCATAACCAAACTTCAAGCCTACAATTACAATGCTATTTATTTCACTACACTCTGCTGAGTTGGAATAATCTGTGACTCGGGAAAGGCCTTCACCACAGTTAAAACATCTTCGCTAGCCAAAGGTTTTTGGTCCACTTCGCTCCCCATATTGGGGGGGGGGGGCGATGTGAACAAAAAACCATTGGCTAGCAAAGATGCAGTTAAAATGCCACCCATAATGTAGCAGAAAATTGCAGAATCGCTCCAAAGCGATTTTAGAGAATATTAGTAAAGGTGTATTGGAAATAACAGTCAAATTGTTCATAACAAACCATTTTGAAGCTGTAAATACCTTTCTTCGAAAAGTTTACTTCTATAATAGCAGAATACAACATGCTTCAACAACGTTTTTACACACCATGTTGATACTTGAAACTCTCGTGATTTTTTTTATATTAAATGCGCTGTGTTAGAGTTACATGTATCTCCCGTATTTTCTTTGATGAACAGAAAAAAATTCCAATAAAAAATAACACGCATTTGTTTTATCGTTTCCAAGTTTATATAGGCACATGTGATATTGTGGAAACATTAAATAAAGAGGCTCCCGTGATTTAGCGTGAATGTTATGCGCATGCGCAAGATTGTAAAATCCCAACAAAGTCAGATGATTTCCGGAATTTTTTTTAGGAATTTTCGTTGATTATTAATTAACGAAGCTTGATTTAGAAAAATTAAAACAAGTTGGTAATCTTCATGTACCAATGATGTTTAAAATATATCAAACAAACGACAGTACTCTTCCGATTTTTCAGTATTAAAGCCCAAAGTTCGAGTCTTGTCCTTTAATATAGTAATATAGATTATATTTTTTTATTCATCTTTCAACAAATCAGTTTTGTTTTAATGTCGTTTTTTTTAAAGATAGGTTTTGATACTCAGTCGTAACTTTGCGTATTGGTAACACAACTATTTAGAGACATGCGCTTGGAATAAAAAGCTATCGATAAGTATCAATTTTATTAATAATTATTTAAAATCCGACAAACAGTAATTCATTGCACAGAGAGAGAAGTCACTACTCCATTAGTGGCGTTAAGATATAAAGCAAAATCAAGGGAATATACAATATACATAATCTCGTATATCTTGGTTTATAGAAATGGTGGTGTTCGTTTAAATGTATGAAGTTTACCGTTACAGGTAAAAATAAGACAACATTATATAGATAGTGCCTTTTGGGAGGGTTACTGTTGAAATTGACACCCGGAGAAAACCATTGTCAACCGACGCGAAGCGAAGATTGACAATGGTTTTCGAGGGGTGTCAATTTCAACAGTTACCCCCTAAACAGGCACTATTTATTTTATTATACTGCATGTCTTAATTTTAAAGAAAATTTTACTGCTTTTTTACAGAAATAAACTAAATTTTACGGCGAACCGTACGCGCATAATTTACGCGCATGTGACAATTCGTTGTGTTACCCGTTGCCAAGTGTGTTGCTACCGCTGAGGGTAATAGAACGGATTAACAACTGCGTCTAAACCAATCAGATTTCAGTATTTAACATGAAAGTATAATAAAAAAACCGCAACCGTTGTAAATGAGTTACACTAACACCATACTGTGGTATCGATGTATAATGCAAATGTTTAAAAGTGTTCAATAGATCATACATTACCTGATTTACACAGGTGACCTTTGTACCCAGGTTTGCAGCCCTGACAGGTGCCCGTCTCTAAGTGACAGTAACAATTTTTATTTGGACAGGCGTTAGAACAGTAAGCCCCGTAAAACCCTCCAGGACATCCTATAAAAAGTAAAAACAGCCAGCACTTAAAACAAATAATAATGTTTGCTTATCCATTGTTATATTGTAATACGGTGAGTTAAAAAAGTATAATCATCATGCCGTTGATTATTATCTCAGGAATATTGAAATATATATTGAAATCACCTTTGACAATTTACGGTGATAAAGTATCGATACACAAATGTTGACCACTCCTTGATTTTTAAATAGTCTAGAGTGGGTTAAAAAAATATACCCCTCCCGATTTCATTATTAGTTCATACTTAGGATTTTATGTTGTCATCATATTCACCCCCACGTCTTGTCTTTGATATTTAAATCAAATGAAAGAAAAAATAAAATTTCTTATTGTTTTTATTCTTTTGATTTTCAATTCCATTGCACTCGACTACCAAACCTAGGGGTAACGAGTTAGGAACTAGGATTTCATTCATCGCCGTCTTAGGGCTGTATATTGTTCTTTGTAGCTAGTCCGCCGTGACAAACATGTTCCCTTTCTGTGGCAATTATCATTCTGTCCATGCTAACGTTTTCCGGGCATCAGGTCTCTGAATGTGGCTCCTAATTGGGCTGCGCATGCTGCACCTGATTACTGGTTTCCTGCGTACTTACTCCTTTTTAGGAATCTTAGGCTCACCTACGAAGAATGACATCAGCGAAGCTCGTCTCTTGCATCGCACACTCGCCTACTATGCTTCCCTTTGTGCTTAAGCGGAAACAGGAGTGGCGCAACGCTAGGTCTATCAAATGCATACCATGTTGGGTGGTTCTAGTAACCGCATAATGTGTCAGCATGAACACAGTGCAAATGTATTTGCTCTCCCTGGGCGCTATACTGTCCGTCACCGTAAGTATGTCAAAGTATAAAACACCTTTGACTTTGCTTTAATATAGGCTTTAATATGGTAACATAATACAACCGATGGCCGGTGCAACAGTTGAATCCCTATTAGTAGGTAGTCCTTCAGGGCTACGGGTAAACATTGAAATTGGCACGCACAGAATCATTTCTTGAATCAAAATTACTATACCCAACTGGCAAAAGTATAAAGTGTATTTTGGTGCCCCAGGATGACCACAAATGTCAGACAAAATAATATGAAAAAAATGCTATCACTCGTCTTCCACTTTAATCTTTAAAAGACCTCAATCAAATCGGGGATGATCGAACAAAGTCATCAAATGTGCTCTCTTAGCATACTGTAGATTCCTTATTAAACGAACTGAATAAATATCCGCGTAAAATGACGTGAAGCACATTTAGCGGATTTTAAAATCTCACTTTTATTTTTCGGACAGATAAAAACTTAATGATTCAATGATAAAAATTCAGTGTTCGCGATTTGATATTATTGCGGTATGATGCAAAACGGTTATCTCCCAGAATTATACAAGTTCCCGTGTAAAATTAGGAATCTTTAGTATCCTAAGCTCTAATAATTTGGCTTAACATTTCCCGTCATTCTGAATTAAACACTTAACGGGATTTGTCGTCGAACCCCAACGCAAAAGATATTACCTCTTAGTCTCTCTTTGAAATTTATGTTGATAAATCAAACACGTGACAGAGGCCAAAAGCAACGTTTACAAAACTTATAAGAAATTTAATGACAATAACTAACCAGTGAAGCTGACCCCGAAATGACCCCAAAATGGCGGCCTCGATCTGAATTTGCTTTTATCTTTCTTGAAACTTTTATAACTTACTCTGCAAGGAAATATTTTAGAATATCCCGTAAATCTTCGGCTGCGTTTTACAAAGGTACTTTCGGCAAAGTCGTCACTTGTTCAGTTAAATTTAATAATTTTTTTATAAACCAAATTTATACATGAAAATGTATTCAAAATCAATTTTACCGGTATTTTTACAATTAAATAGTATTATAGTAAATCTTTTTGTAGCTAATGAATATACGAGTATTATAAATTCAGTCGTAAGTCGCTAATCGTAGCAACAATACCCATGATAAAATCAGCTTTATGCTGTCATATACAAAAAAAAAATATTGACAAGTATACGATCATAACCTCTGTTGGGTTAGTTTACGCTTCATAATCCGCGAAGAATATTTTTAAAAAGCGTAAATTGCTCCAATCCAGGTCATACGAGTATAACTAGAGTATATAATGAGTTCATTTCTTATAGCTTAACTTTCTGTGAATTATAGATATCAATAAATGGCTGATGCTTTATCAAATACCTCCGTTCCGAACTATTTTTGACATAGCCCCTCGCTTAAACACGTCATTGACCTATTATCAGAGGATTTTCTACAATTTTCGACATAACTAAATCTACTGCTAAAAATTGATATAAAATGGATTTAAGTTTCGTCAAAGTTTTGTCAAAGTTTGATCCAATTTTCTTCCAACGCCACTGTGTAGTTTATTAAACTTAAAATCATTCTAGCTATCAAGAAGTTTATCCCGACGACGCAATGGAAACAAAACGCTTTGTTTGTGTGTTTATAATTTCATATACAAGAACTTATCGAAATAATGTTTCTTAAAACTTTTATTACATTACCAGTAAGAATCCTAATTCAAGTACGAATCATTAGACTAGTGCTTGTTTATAAAACATCAACAGCTGTTCCTCGTTTAAGTCTTTCAAACTAACGAACATTCGCAACTTTGTGTATGTCAATAAACTGGATTTTTGTGATCGGCTTCGGCCGATCACTATTGTGTCCATATGAGGCATCCGGCGAATGCTTCCACGTGCGCACACATTCCGCTTGAATAAGTAGTTCTAATAAAAACTTGAAGTCTGGTTTCGTAGTTATATAACATTTTACTCAGTTTTATTTTAATTCATTAACCTTAAGAGATGCAAACATACAAAAAATACAGTTCGACCTGTTAATTCAAGAATGCACATTTTGTCTCACGCGTAAGAATTTCGATCGAAAGATTCATTCAGTAATGCAGTTGACCACGATGAACTGACCTCAATCATAAGAAGATGCTCCATGAACTGATATATTGATGTTGCATAATAGAAGCTAGGAAAACGGCTTGATTTATAAACAAGGTTACGTTATAATGCGACCTCAATAGCAAGTTATGATGGCATTCAATGTTTTTCAGTCGCATTTAATTATTTTAATACAACTCATTCTTTCTATACGTGTTAATGCTCTTTAAAAAGAGCCCTACTCAGTATTCTGAAGAAGAAGATACATTAACATTTAATATTTACGTTAAAAATATAAAACTAGACAAGGAGTTTAACTTTACGAACGGATTTTTCCATATTATTTCGAAATTAAATTTGTTGACGGTTTATAATGATGAAATTATGGTGTACAGATTTAAGGTGGCTCGACACACCAATGCATTATTTGATGGATCGATGAAGAATCATTTTTGAGAAATGATTATACAAAAATGACACCTATATCGGCCTCTGATTATTTTATATGAATTTTTTGTATTTTTGATAGAAACCGGAAACATCGTTTTAGCTGCGAACAAGATATATTAGAGCTAAAAATTTGTTATCAATTAATGCACAATACAATTATCTATAAATATATATCAAAAATGGCCAGGAAACTTTGAAATATTTTTGTAAAAAAAATATTTATGAAAATGAAAAAGAAGGATTGTAGATATTTTTTTAATCTATGGATAAAAACTGCAGATAAACTGTTACTCGCATTTAACAATTGCTGTACAATCATATTTCAACAAGAAATTGAAACCAAATAGTGAAATTAAAGAAAAAATGGAAAATTTTAAAATCGAACCTATCCCGATTGTAATTAAACTGATCCCGAACGAAATCACGTAAAGTTAGAATGAATCAGAATTTTGCAAAAATTTCAGGTTGTTTAGCTGTAAAATGGTTTCGTCATTTACTAACTTTATAATTTATATCAATTACTTAGAAAAACTGCAGTTTATTTGTAAAATTTCAATTCTAAAATAATTCTGATCGGGATCAGTTTTTTTTCAATCGGGATCGGTTAAAATTTGATAAATAGCAATTTTTCCTAAATTTCGCAATTTCATTTCAATTTCTTTGTAAAATATCATTGTTTAGTAAATAGTTTATGTGACTATATGTTATTTTTAAAAATTTATCCATAGATTAAAAAGATATTAAAGAATCACAATTTTGATTTTCAGAAATATTTTTTTAATTAAAAAATTAAACACTTGACCAAACGATCTTTGGCATGAATTTATTTATAATTATATTACACATTAATTGACAACAAGTTTAAAGCTCTAATATATTCTATTTGTCTGCCAAACAGTTTTTCCTATTTCACTGAAAAAATACAAAAAAAATCGTATAAAATAACTGAAAGCCGATATTGATCTCTGTTTTGTGGAATCATGTTTCAAAAAAAATTCTCTATCGATCCATAAAATAAAATTTTGATGTGTCGAGGAACCTTAAAATATTCTATATTTTGTAAAAATACAGTACTTTTTAAATTATTTTACATCAAACTGATCATGTTGATTGCTTCTAGCTATCAATATATCATTATTGCCGATCATTTTACTTGTTTAAGTCTTCCGATCAGTATTTTCATTAAATCGAATGATTAAGCTCTGAGAAAAATTATTTAGAGGTAAAAACTTATTTCAAGGTTTATTTCAGTGAAACTTTTGGAACACTCACCATACACCTCAACTTCACAGAGGTCACTAAAACGCTAGCAGAGTACCCTCTAGGGTAGATAACTCCTGGTTGTCTCTCGTTGTCGTAGATAACGTACTGTCCAGGGGATTTGATAAAAGCGCATGCATGCATGCGCGGATCTAGAGGGGGGGGGGGTCGGGGGGGGGGGGGGGTCCCGACCCCCCCCCCCTGGAAAATGAAAATTTATTAAATTTACATAGTAAAATTATCGCGAAAATATGCCTCGGACCCCCCCCCCCCCCCTGGTAAACACAATTATCCTTCGGACCCCCCCCCCCCCCCCCCCTGGAAAAATTTTCTGGATCCGCGCATGGCATGTGTTCGTATGAGTACTATAACAATCCTGCATTCTATTGCAAATTACAAGTGAGTTTAAATACGTCCTAGTATTAGACGTAATCTTAGAATCTTTTCATTACAACGCAAGTGTCAGTGGACGCAGTAATGCTGTTCCAAAAGTGCATTGATATTATATTGACATATGTACACCTACAACATCAGTATTCAAGGTTGAATTCAAGGAATAAGGAACACTCACCATACACTTCCACTTCACAGAGGTCACTCATTACTGTATTAGAGTACCCTCTAGGGTAGGTAACTCCTGGTAGTCTCTCGTTGTAGTAGATAACGTACTGTCCATGTACAGGACAGGTGATGGTTAAGACAGCAGGTATGGTGAGTGCTGTAAAGTTATCGTCCTTGTAACACAGTGTTCCCTGTAGTCTGTCTGTTGTGTTGGAGACGTACACCGAGAATCCAAGGAAGTACTTTGCTATCCAAGAATAAAAATCTACAAAAGGAATCACAATCAAAGATGAACTGAAAAAGAAGCTAGATTAATTAAGCAATATCTTTATTACTTGGGATAGTGGTTTTTTTTAACTAAAAAAGGATGCAACACGCTCTATAAAAAATCATAAAAAATATTACTGAATGGATTTTGTTGAAGTTGTGTGTAGGTAGTAAATAAAAAAATAGGCAGAGGAATAACCAAAACGTTTGCATGTTTTTAGTCCTTGATATGTGCTTTGTCAGTACCTACATTTCTTTTCATTGCATTAACATATATTTCTTTTTGTTAAATTTATATTTTTATATATGCTACCATTCATAGTAGAAAAAGTTTTAAGTGTTAAGCCCGTATATTTGTGAAACCTTTTAGATTTTTTTAAATCTACAAAAATTAAAAATTACATAGAGGATTGAAGGTTGTGTTTTAAATAATTATTATATTTCATCCAATTTATGCCAATACCACTAATATTAGTAGAAAAAGGTAAAATGAACATTTATAGATAAAGTATTAATTACTTTTATAGTTTTTCGGTTCCGGTCACGTGATGAAAGCTGACTGACGGTTTTTAGACGGCTCCGCAAAAATTGCTCTTTTTTGTCTCTTTAAAACTTTAAAGGCTTACTAAAGGCGCTGAATCCATAAAGGAATCCATAAAGGAACAGTAGGAAATCCGGCTGTTGCTGTATTTTGTGTTCTTTAAAGATATTATATTGTGAACTGTGAAGTTAAAATATTCGTAGTGAGTACCTACTCATCGGACTGTTTTGTGTTGGAATATGTCGCTGGCTATGGAGGGAAAACAAAAACAAGAAAAAAAGAACGAGAAAACAACAGACAAAAGGTTAGTACAATTGAGTCTGCATTCCGCCCCATCGTCTGTAAAAAACTCAACTGTATCTGACAAAAGACCGTCAAAATTACAGCGCACGAGTAGTTCAGATACGGAGGGCCACGACACTGATATTTCCGATGAATTGAAACTCATACACCAAAGTTTGTCAGAAATCAGAACATCAATGGTAAAAAATGACGATATTAAAAGCATTGTTACGACGATTGTGTCTGAAATCAAGGGAGAAATAAAAAATGAAATCATCAAAGAAGTAAAAGAAGCGCTTACAGAGGAACTCACGTCTACCGTTACGGCCAAGGTGAGAAACGAGTTTGATAGTAAGATCGACACAAAAGCTAAAGAATTTGAATCTTGCACCAAAGACATTTCAGAGGGAATGAATATGGATCTAGACGCATTGAAAGAGAAATTCCACGAACATCTGAAAGAACTGCGGTCTTTAAAAGATAATTTGAAGCGGTATCAAACTTTAACAGAAACTGCATATACATTAGCGAATCAAAACCAGCAGTATTCCCAAAAGAACAATATTAAGTTCATAGGATGGAAGGAGAAAGGACAGGAAAATCTCCGAGAGGATCTCTGCGCAATTATGAAAGACACAGTAGGAGTGATCATCGACCCTGCCGACATCTTGGAAATCCATCGGATTCCGGGGGAACGTGGAAAAATTCGGCCTGTCATCGCCAAATTCAAAAACACAGAGGCAAAAGTTAATTTGATTAAACACAGATCAAATCAAGAAGTAAAAAAGAACTTTATTATGTTTGATCATATCACTCAACAAAATTCACAACTTCTTCGGCGATTAAACGACGACCAGCGAATTGACAGAGCCTGGTACTTCAACGGGAAAACGTTTGCACTGGACCACCAAGGAGTTCGGCACAAATTCGATCTACTGGATTCGGTGGATTTGAAGCTAAAATAACTCTAAATCCGATATTGCGGGAGCAACTATTCGATCGGGATCGAGGACAAAGAACAGTTAATTGATCGGGATCGCCATACCAAATAAATGAACGATAGGTGTGCATTGTGGTGTGAATGTCTATGTGTGTGTGTGCTTTTGTCAAATAATGGGCTGGTAAGTGGTTACTTGCTGAAATCTAAGTCATTCTCTATTATGTTATTTTGCACTGTTTTTTATTTCATTACTTTCCACGATGCCACAGTCAGATAATATTACAATAGCTACGGTGAACTGTCAGGGGCTTGCAACTCTAAATAAACGTAAAGATGTCATTAATTACTACAAACAAAAACAATACTCGATAATTTGTCTTCAAGATACGCATTTTATACCTGAGCATGAACCATTCATTGAATCTCAGTGGGGATATAAATGTTTCTTTAACTCATACATGTCAAATTCAAGAGGTGTTTGTATACTTTTTAATAACAACTTTGAATTCAAAGTCCTCAGAGAAAGGAAAGACACAGATGGTAACTTACTTGCATTGGATCTAATCATTGAAGAAAACAAGGTAACACTTATAAATATATATGGGCCTAATATGGACACCCCTAGTTTTTATGAAAATATTAGGGATATTTTTCTAGATTTTGATAATGATTATTTTATACTATGTGGTGATTTTAATTTAACTCTAAATCCTTCTCTCGACACTTTTAATTACACAGGAGTTAATAACCCTAAGGCTCGTAGTAAAGTTTTAGAAATTATGGAAGATTTGCAACTTATCGATTATTATAGAGTTCTGAATCCAGATAAAAAAGTCTACACTTGGCGCAAGAAAAATCCATTGAAACAAGGCCGCCTTGATATTTTTCTTATTTCTAATAGTTTGTCAAATTTAGTTGAAAACTGCTCTATTAAACCGGGCTACAGGTCTGATCACTCCATTGTTTTGCTTGAGTTAAAATTTAATCCTTTCACCAAAGGACGTGGGCTTTGGAAGTTTAATAATACTCTTTTGTCGGACAAAGAATATGTGGTAAAAGTAAAAGATATTATTCAGTCAGTCAGTAGCCAATATCTAGACAATGTAGAGAGTGGTAATTTTCAATGTAAAAGTGGTATTGACGAAAGTCTTTTCTTTGAGGTATTAATGATGGAAATAAGGGGGGCAACTATTTCTTATTCAACGTATAGAAAAAAGGTCAGAAACAACACTGAAGAAAAGCTTATTCAGGAGATAGAGTATATTGAATCAAATTCTACTGTTGATATTAATACTTTGGATGAAAAAAAAGTGCTTTGGAAAAACTACGCAAGGAAAAGTTACTTGGGCATATGGTTAGGTCTCGTGCCCAATGGTTGGAGGAAGGCGAAAAACCTTCAAAATATTTTTGCAATTAGGAATCTAGAAATTTTTTAAATAAAACAATAAAGAAAATTGAAGCTGAGGATATTGGAACGCTACATGAACAAGGAGGAATACTAGATTATGTTAAGAAGTACTATGAAAAATTATATGCAAGTGTGGATACAAATTTGGTAAAGATTGATTTAGATAATATTATTTCTAATTACAATTCACCCAAGTTAGAAAAGGAGTTGTCAAATGGTTTAGAAGAGGCTTTCTTAGAAAAAGAGGTATTGAATGTCATAAAACATATGAAGAACAACAAATCTCCTGGAAGTGATGGGTACACTGTTGAATTTTTTAAATTTTTTTGGAAAGATATTAAAAATTTTGTTGTACGAGCCATTAACTGTATATTTCTGAGGAAGGAACTCCCCATCTCACAAAGGCTTGGAATTATTTCATGCTTGCCTAAAGGTGATAAACCTAGACAGTTTTTAAAAAACTGGCGACCAATCACTCTTTTGAATGTTTTGTATAAGATTATTTCAGGGTGTGTTAGTTTCAGAATCAGGAAAGTTTTGGATTATTTAATATCTGATACACAGTCTGGATTTATCAAGGGAAGGTACATTGGAGAGAATACTAGATTTATATTTGACCTTTTATCTTATACTGAGTTCAAAAACATACCTGGTCTTTTAGTACTTATAGATTTTGAAAAGGCGTTTGATTCTATGTCGTGGTCATTCATATACCAAGTCCTTAAATATTTTGGCTTCGGGGAGAATATTATTCAGTGGATTAAGATTTTAAATACAAACTTCCATGCTGCTATTTTACAGTGCGGCCATTTATCACAACAGTTTGTTGTACAAAGGGGATGTAGGCAAGGAGACCCTGTTGCTCCATATTTATTCATCATGTGTGCAGAAATCCTAGCAATAATGATTAAACAAAACAAAGACATTAAAGGTATATTTATTAACGATAATGAACATAAGATATCACAATATGCAGATGACACTTCACTAGCCCTTGATGGTTCACCCAAATCTCTTTTTGCAGCTCTAGAAACCATAGAATTTTTTTCTAGTTTTTCTGGTCTTAAAATAAATACATCTAAGACAAAGATTATTTGGATTGGATCAAAAAAATTTTCAGATCAGGTCTATCATCACACAAGATGGAAATTGGATTGGGGGTCAACAACATTTAACGCTTTAGGAATTCAGTTCTCGGTAGATCTTCATAATATTGTCGACATTAATTATAATTTACTAATTCCAAAAATTATAGCTATGGTCCAGCAATGGAAACGACGAGTTCTTACTCCCATTGGTAGAATTACTGTTATTAAAAGTTTGCTCATTCCAAAACTAAATCATTTATTCATATCACTACCAAATCTAAAGAAAGAAACAATTTCATACCTTAACAAAACTATTTTTGAATTTTTGTGGAAATCTAAGATTGATAAAGTTAAGAGGTCAGTCATTACTCAGGACTATTCGTCAGGAGGGTTAAAAATGGTTGACATTAACAACTTTATAACATCTCTTAAGTGTTCTTGGATTAAAAGGCTTACAAAAGCACACAAACCTTGGATGGATTTTTTATTTACCATTTATGGAAATGATTTTTTACAGAAATTGTTTGATTTTGGTGATAGTTTTGTAATTGAATGCTTACACAAGGTAAACAATGTTTTTTGGAAAGATGTGTTAAACTCATTGTTATGTTTTATTACTACCTATAAGAATCACCCAAAGGTAAAAGATAATTTTTTAAATACTCCAGTGTGGTATAACTCAAATATACACATAGCAAATAAATATGTTTTTATTAAAGCCTGGTACAAGACCGGTGTAAAGGTTATTCAAGATTTTTATGATGAAAATTGTAATTTTTTAGATATCGAGGAATTTAAATGTAAATACAGTCTCAAGGTTCTATGTACAATGCAATACAATAGTGTAAAAACAGCAATTTTTAAGTTTTTCAAAATGTCTAATATTGACAGGACTTCTGTTAAAAGAAATCCTAATCCATGTATACCATTTTTTTTTCCGAACAGTTATACCCCATGAAAAGTGTACAAAAATTATTTATAATGTTTTGAATGAAAATGTAGCTGTTCCAATTGCTGTAACCAAATGGAAAACAGATCTAACGGATTATAATGTTGAAGATCTTACTATATGTGACATTTTTAAGATTTGTTTTAATACTACCAAAGATTCTTCTGTACAATGGCTTCAATTTAGAATTTTACACAAAATTCTTCCAGTTGGCTTCTACCTTAAAAAAATTAATGTCAAAACTACTGACATATGTGGGTTCTGTAAAAGTAATGTTGAAACTATTATACATGTTTTTATTTCTTGTGAGAAAATACATACCCTGTGGAGTGAACTTAGTTTATACATTTACAGAAAGACCTCTGAAAGAGTCGGATTTAATATGTCTAATATTATACTTGGCCAACTTCCATTGTCGTTTCATAACAAAGTCATTAATTTTATAATTCTTTATATGAAACAATATATATTTTGTTGTCTTATGTCAAATAAGATTCCATGTTTAATTGGTTTCCTTTGTCATTTAAAACTAAAATACAATATTGAAAGATATGCTGCAGTACAAACTTGTAAATTACAATATTTTGAAAAATTATGGGATAGTTGGAAATGTATCTTTGATGCTGACATCTAATCTATTTTCATTATGACTATTTTTTCTATTTCTGTTTTGTCACTTAAACTTTCTTTTTTTTTCTTTTTTCTTTTCATGTAGGCAAGTAACCACTAAATAATACATTTAGGTTTTTTCATAAGTGTGGGTGTGTATGTGTGTGTGACTGAATGTTTTTTCTGTATGTTTGTTCCTTGAAAAAGAAATAAATTATAAAAAAAAATTACTTTTATAGGCGAGTGATTGTCGCAATCTTCAAATAACGTAATAATACCCCTATGTGACCACGGAAAAACTGCTTGCCCCCCCCCCCCCCCATGTGCCTGTTGTTGAAATAGACGTCTGGTATACCCCTGTAAAGAGTGAGTGCCACGGTGAAAAAGGGACATTGATTTCTGGCTCGGGTCCTAACTCTAACCTTCCTCCCATAGTAAAGCACAACACACAGGGGATGATCAGAGATAACCACAAAACCGGCTCTAAAAATCAAACGGATCTACGTGTAGTTGGTTTTTTAAAAAAACACCGCTTGTTTTACATTAATTCCTCCCCAGTGCTAAGGAAAGAATTGTTTTTTTTATGCCTGAGTTTTTTTGAATTTTTTCATGCAATTATAATTATTGTGAAAACATAAACTAAAGATCCCGTTAGCATCAATGTATTTCGCAAGCGCAAGATTGTAAAATCCAAAATATCCAGATGATTTCCGGGATTTTTTTAGGAAAGTTCGTTGATTATTAATTAGCGAAGCTTAACTGTGAGAAAATAAAAACAAATTGGTAATTTTCAAGTACCAATGACGTTTGGGATATATAAAACAAAAGACAGTATTCTTCCGATTTATCGGTATTAAATACCAAAAATTCGAGTCTATTATTTTCATATAGTAGTATAGATATCTATATAAATTGGATTTGTAGATGTACTTGATTTAAAAGAAATCTAAATGCTATATTCTAAAAAGAATACACAGTCAAATGTTATGCGTTTACAGTAACCAATTCATCCTTGAAAACAGAATGTTGTGGCCATACAGCCTTGGAAAAAATAATTAATGTATAAAAGGAGCATGCAGGTGTTCGTGATTGCATTTGTTAAAAATTTTTGGTTCATTAAATTGTCATGTACAAATTTAGTACATGACAATTTTATTTCATTGATTTTAATGAAACTTAATTTTTGTAAAGGACAGTAGGCCACTCTAGAAAATTGAGTAAAAACATTTAATTACCACGGCAGAGACTTCAACCGATCAAACGTTAACCGACAATTATTGCACACAGTTCAGGTCGCATTTTCATAGTTCTGAACAAGAAACTATGGTGGTTTTTTTCCTGCTTTCAGCATTTTAAATGGGCCAAATTTACTGCCAAATTTAATGAGGAATGAACTAGATCTGGACCACCACATTGAATTTGTCAATATTCACAGATTTGGCCGTTTCCAAATAGGCAAACCAAGACCGATAGTGGCTCGTTTCATCTACTTGTCGGGCGTTAGCACAGTGCTAGAGAGGGCTAACTGGTTGAGGGGGACACCATGGGGAGTTCATTGTCAATTTCCGGCTGCTATAGATAATGAGGTTTAAAAGAGAAGAAGGTGCTACCGTGAAATTGATTCGCGACCGTCCTTATATTGATGGTCACCTATACGATCTGGAGAGTTGTAACAGTGATAACAGTGACTGCGTCCCAGTGACAGTAGAGCCTATGGCCTACTCTATCCACCCCCAACAGGGACCCTCGGCCGCAAAGCTCAGGGTGATACAAAGCGCGCAACTGAATGGAAGCGGTCAGGACTGTACAGGCTGTTTAAATATTTCTTTCATGGAATGTTAATAGGTAGATAATTTTAATGATAACAATTTTGTTGATCTTATTTGCAAATATGAAATAGTATTTCTTTCCGAATGCTGGGGTGATAAAGGAAATGACTATGAAAATCATGTATTGAGTAATATATTTGCAATAAATATGTTTCACGGAAGCAAAGAGAAAGGCGGTGGTATTATTTTTTTAGCTAAAAAACATATGTCTAAAAGCACACATGTTTTGAAATGTGTATATGAACCGCTATATGGGTTGAAATTGGTAAGGGTCTGGTGCTATGTCCCAGTGATATTTGTATGTAATGTTTGTACATACCACATGAAAACAAAACTTATTACAATTTAAATGATAAGAATATTTTTGAAGAGCTGGAGTATGATATGTTAACTTATACGACTTGGGTTCTGTTAGTCTTATTGGGAATTGGAATAGTCGGATAAATACCCAGTTAGATTTCATAGTTTGTCAGAGGATACACGTGTTAATAATTTTGGTAGACGTATGATAGAAATATGCAAGTCTTTTGGTTTGAGAATATGTAATGGTAGAAAGCCTGGGGATGCTCATGGTAGATTGACTTTTTACAATCACCTGGGAAGTAGTGTCATAGATTATGCTGTAGTCGATTATAAATTATATCAATATGTAACTGATTTTAAAGTACTCCAGTTTAATGAATGGTCTGATCATGCCCCTATTTATCTCTCATTTAACAAATGTATGAAAGAAGAACATGGAGAAAATATTTATGATAGTAACGGTGTATGTGATACAGTCAATTTATATAGATGGAATCTAGAACATTTATGTGATATGAGAAATGATTTTAAAAATGTATTACACAACTTAAATTGTATTGTTTCTACCATGGAAGAAGGTGTGAATATGTCTGAGTCTATTTCAACTTTTACAAAATGTCTAAATAATATTGTTGAACCATACTGTAAACACACTGTTTTTGATAAACAAAGGGGTCATTAAAAATAAACTCTGGTTTGATGAAAGATGTAGATACCTGTGTAATATATATATAGAACAATTATATGAATATATCAAATGTAGAAGCAACTGTAACAGGCAATTTTTGACAGAATGTAAAACTAATTATCAAAAGAATATGCATAGTGTAAAAAGTGAGTTTATGCAATGTCAAGGTAATCAAATGGAGTACCTAAAGTGCAATTCGCCAAGTAAATGTTACTATCATTTTAAGAGTAGTAGACAAGAACGTAATTGTAAATTTGGAGAGGAAAACTTTTTGAACACTTTAAATATTTGGGTGTCAGTAAAGGCAATGGATGTATCGATTTTTTGAATACAGAGTGTGATATGAAGGCTGTATTTGATGAACTAGATGTTACTATTTCTGAGATTGTAGATGTTATTAATGGTTTAAAATGTCAAAAATCACCTAGAAAGGATAATCTAATCAATAAATATTTTAAACATATGTGTGATGATTTAAGCCCACTTTTGACAAAAATGTTTAATGTAATTTTTGAGACAGGTATGTTTCCTCCCACATGGTGTGATGGTGTTATTATACATGCACTAATAGTCAAAAAGATGATCCAGACGATACAGTTAATTATAGAGGATTCACTCTCATGAGTTGCATGTTAAAAACTTCTAAATATATTGATGAAATGGTCTGAAGATAACTCTGCTCTAACTGATGCACATTTTGGATTTAGACAATGTGTGGGAACAGTAAACGCTATTTTTTCACCTCAAAGTATCATTGAGAAGTATCTTTCGAATAATAAAAATTTATATTGTTGTTTTGTAGACTATCGGAAGGCATTTGCTTGTGTTAATAAAATATTGTCTCTTTAAAAAACTTATCAAACTTGGTACCAGGGGAAAAATGTTTCAGAGTATACCTTTTTTTACAAGAATGTCAAGAGTTATGTAAAATACAAAAATAATTTTAGATAATTTTTCAATGTAGAGCAAGGAGTCCTTTAGGGTGAGGCATTGTCTCCTTTAGTTTTTCTTTATATTTAAATGATTTTGAGAATTCGTACATTATGTCAAATTGTGAAGACTTTATACTCCAAGGAATATATCACTGTTTTTAATGATGTTCGCAGATGACATGGTTTTATTTTCTGAATCTCCAGAAGGTTTACAAAATATACTTGATAAACTTGACATACTGTAATGACTGGAAAATATCAGTTAATGTGTTAAACAAAAATAGTAGTTTTTAGAAATTATGGACGCTTGAAACAAACTGAAAGGTGACGGCATAATAAAGAGGAGGTGGAAAGTGTTCATCTTTTTACTTATTAAGGGTTAACACTATCATATACCGGCTACAACTGGCATCACAAGGAAGAAAATGTATGTTTAAGCTTATGAAAACAATGAAAAATGTATACTTTAATCATGTTACTCGCTTATCATTATTTGATACATGTAGGTAGTGTATTGAGCTATGCACGTGAAGTATAGGGATTTCACAAGGGTGACACTATTGAAAAAAAAATACATTTAGAATTTCTTAAAATTATGTTAAAAGTTAGAAATAATACTTCATCACTGATGGTGTATAATGAATTAGGACTCTTTCCACTGTATATGCAAAGAAAAATACATATTGTTAAATTTTGGTGTAAATTATTGGAATCTGAGAATTGAATAATTAAAGGTGTTTATCAAGATATGTTTAAAAGGGCTGAAAAATATCCATGTTTGAAATACAACTGGCTACTTAATGTAAAAAATGTATTCTTTTCATTGGGATTTGGTAAAGTTTGGTATTGTCAAAATGTTACAAACAAAAAATTTTAAAACAAAGACCACAAGACTGTTTTCAGCAAGATGGTAATGCATTTTTTTCAACATCATCAAAATATGCTTTGTATAGATATTTAACAAAGAAGTTGCGTCTACAGTCTTATTTATTAAAACCATTTTAAGTCATATATATTCAGTTAATTACAAGATACAGATTAATTTCGCATTTATTAATGATAGAGAAGGAAAGATTTACTCAGTTATCTTAAGAGCAAAGATTATGTATTTTTGTCATCTGGATGTTGAGGATGAGTATCACTTTATTTTTAAATGTTTGATGTACCATGAATACAGAAAACTGTACATCAAAAAATACGATTGGTATAAACAAAGTATGTATAAATTATTACAATTATTGTCAACTGAAATTACTGAGTTAAGTAATTTAGGAAAAAATCTTCAGAAAGCAAAAACACTCAGAAATGTATTGGTAATGGATAAATAGTCAATACTATGATGCATTTAGTACGTATAATACTACATATTTTATCTTACATTGTATATACGATATATGATGTATTCTTTGTATCTGATGAGCCATTTTCCTTAAGGAATAAATAAGCTGAACCTATCACAAAAAGAAAGGCAATAATAAAAATTAGATTGAATAGTTTGATGAACTCTATATTTTTTTTATATTTTTAAAATTTTTCCAAAGAAATATTTAATTTTTTTCAAGCAAACATTATTATATTTGTGGTTTTTTTTAAATTTGGAATGACTGTAAATCGTTCACTCAGGAAAAGAATTGTGTGCCTAAATTTAGGGTAATTCTATAAGTCAAATTCATCTTTTCAAAAGATATTATGAAATTGTAAATAATTCGAGAGTGAAGGCATTTTTCTTGTGTAATAAAATCGACAGTGCGTGCAAATGCAGGCGCCTTTCGATTACCGTAGATCCTAATTAATCAAGAGAAATACATGTGGTAAATTTTCTACATTAAAATAAAATCTGCTTCCGAATGACATTTTCTAGGCTACTTATTGACAAACATACTAAAGAGAAAGACATTTTTTGCCGCTATTCGAATTGATGTAAATGGTGCTCATCATTAAACATCTGCACATGGAATTGGTTTTTAATCAAACTTTGCAATCGGTTGCGATATCGCCTTGTCACTAATTTCTATATCGGCAATTTTACATCCCTTCGAAACAATCCCAATCAAATGTATATATATATCCGTGATTTAAGATAAATAATGAGCTATCGATAAAAATTGCACCATATATTTTTTTTCTCACTGAAAAATTTAAAAAATAACATGTTGATGGAATATTGCGCTCCAAAGTATTTAATTGAAAAGAGAGAGAGAGAGAGAGAGAGAGAGAGAGAGAGAGAGAGAGAGAGAGAGATCTTAGCATAGGGTATAATCTATTTATATAAAAATGTAATTATTGAGTGTGAAGAACTGTCAAAAAAAAAAAAATCACCTAAGTAACATGGTCATAATCTTAACAATAGTTGTCATGAGACCAGTTGATCTTTTAAAAGTATTTCAAAATTATGTTTGCATTTTACGTATCAGTAAATCAATTTTTAAAGATTTTGAATTATTCTCTCAAGGAATATTAATGAAATTGATAAAAGACAAATTGCTAAAAATAAGAACAATTTTACGTTTATATAACCAATTTCACAATGAGCTGTGATAATAATTGAATGACAAATAGTAAAAAATAAAAATGCTTTTTTTTTTTGTGATTCATGCGGGATATTGAGGTGGCGACTTTGCAGTAAAAACACATTGTACAGTTTTTTCTGCAATGATCGCCACCTTCATAACCCACATGAATCATCGAAAAAGCATTTTAGTGTTTATATTTACATCTTTCTTTCAACAAATTAATAAATTGATTGTAAATATTGAGTAAAATTCACTAAATTACTGTTAATGTACATCAAGACGTAATTGCGAAAACAAGAAGTAGTCAAATGAAATTTGAGTCTGACATCATCATGATTATTTCGTGCAGTCCGTGATTTTTCTTGGGTCGCTGTAGGTTTCGACCAATCGATAAAAGTGCTTGTATATTTTAATTCCGTCAGTTTCAGTCGCTGTAGGTTTCGAACAACTGATAAATGGAGCGCGCTGCTGTTTCTATAGAGCTATGAATTATCTGTAAGCTTTCATAAGAAATAGACAACCATACTCGGTAGATGTACATATATATTAAAATGAATGTTAAGAAGATTGTGACGCATGTAAAACATTAGCAATCAACACAAAGCCGTTTTGTTCGTAAAAAAAATGACCTGAATCAATGCAGACAACATTTTAAAAATCATATTTTTTTTTACCTGTGAAATTATATACTAGGAGGGAGTTATTCAAGAGTTCTATTCTGGTAAATTGTATGCATCACCATGTCACATTAAAACACAACTCGCATTTTTTGGTTCATATTTTTTCACTGTATCCGGCAAAAACTTGTAAAAGTTGATTGATAAATAACTTTATTTGTAGATTTCTAGTTGGAAAATAGCAGTAAATAATGTAAGTGATATGCATTCTTCTGTGCTGTAAATATTGAGTTTGTTTGGGTAAGCGGGGGCATGACACCAAACAATAGAATATGCGAGCACGCCGATGTAATTATGGTTCACTCACGTAAAATAACGTCATTTTTTAAAATCGCTTCGTGTGTCTATTGGTTTCATCAATTATTATTCTAAATTGATTTTGAGTGCACAATACTTTTTTTAAGTAGTTTATTTTATTTAGTTTATTCAATACTGCTATGAGCAGGAACTCGTTCGTATCATACACAGAACATACGTGTACCATGGATTCATCTGTGTCGCAAATTTTATTTTTTTAAAAATAATACATGTAATAATATTTTTTCTATCGTTAATTTATGAAAATAATGATATATAAACCACAAAAAATGCAATCTACAATATTTTAAATATGCATAAATTTTATTATTGTTATCTTTAAAACGATAACAGATGAATAAATTAGCTAAAGTTTAAATCGACCCAAAATCGGCCCCGTGGCATTCTAAGAAACTGTGTGATCGGCCCAAAATCGGCCCTGTGGCACAAAAGTGGTTAAATCAGCAAACTGAGATTTACTCAGACACCTAGCATCTGGGGGTAGGGGGCAGGGGGGACTGCCCCCCCTCCCTACTTTTTCTCGCAGTAAACATTTTTCCAAATATACATATTGAGTTGCCCCTCCCCAAGCTTTTAGAAGTATGTAAAAACGTAAAGTGAAATTTAGGTTATTAACAGTGAAATCGATTAGTCGAAGTTATAGTAAGTTTAAGCCCCCCCCCCCCCCCCCCCCCCCCCCATGAATTAAGATTTTCGAACTTGCCTTTTTATGCTTGTTTTAAATATTTGTAGACGAGTCTCCCCCCTCCCCGCCCACTTTCAAAAACGATGTTACGATGTTACGTGCTTTTTACTCACAAACTGACTCTATCCCACTGGTTTGTGGCACTGCATTGTTTGTGTCTCAGTCTTATATTTTTCGGAGGGTTTTATAACAACATTAAATCGTTTTTCACCATCGTGTTAAGCACTATATTTTTCAGATATCATTCATTAAGACTAAGATGGGTTGTTCTCTGGTGTGACCCGGTATGGAGAGTTGTTGGATGAGCCGTTCCGAGCACCCCCCCCCCCCCCTTCAGTCGAAAATTTTTCAACATTTATTTTTTTTGTACCAATGGTTAGTAAAGGTAGAGATTGTTTAATTCTGAAACCACACAGTTTAATTCATCACCATTTAAAAGTGATGGACAGTTAAACAGCGCATGCACTATTAAAAATGACACTACTGAATATTTTTTGGACGAAACTCGACGTAACGTCAGGACATTATGCACTTGACATTTGTAAATGCAGTTGGAAGTCTAGTCTTACTAATTAATTCTGACAGGCCATGTGATAGTGCTGAGGAATCCATTGGAAAAAGCGTGAACTATGATCTTGAAAAGAACATTGGAGGAACACGAGATTATTGCAGAAAATTCAATGTTTAAAAAAAAAAGCTGAAAATATCTTTGTTTCATGTCAAATACAATTTCTCTTCAAATGACTTGCAGAAAAAGTTGCAAAGTTCAATACTATAGCTAGCTAGCAAAGATTTAAGACTTTAACACACAAATAATATACAAGTCAATACACAAAAATGTTTTTTCGCAGTTTTGCGATGATTGAGTTAATTGATAATTAAATTTTGCAGTTGGTTACTGACAAACACAGAGCTAAGTTGTGAATATTTTGTCAAAGTACTATCCTATTTCCCGGAATGTCCGTAAGAATTTCTCCAGCAACGTTCAGATTTTGAGAAGATTTTGGTATTTATATTTTAGCAGTTGTACAATAACTACTTAGAGTAATTTCCCCTTATTGTGACGTCAAAGTTCACGTCGGTCAAGTGTCGTCTGTCTCTTTGAAAACATCCTAAAAAAAATAACTCCGCGAATTATACTGTTTTGTTTACTTAAAAGCATTATGTTCTTGAAATTACATAATTTATCTGTTTCTCAAAAGTTTTACTTTGATTCTCGCGAGATGGTATCCAGTCTAGTGAGATCGTCCGACATTGAGGAATTGCATTGTGGGTCGAAATTTACTGACTCCGAAAAATTCTGTCGGATCAATGTGTAAGAAATCCATTGTGACGTCACTCGAAAGGACGATAACTCTGTTAGTCTTATGTAATTGAATTTGCGTTGTGTCGGCAGTATATTTACAATGCATGTACATAGTCTTTTATCTTGTTCTCGTGAGAGTGTGAAATTGGAAACCATAATTACAGGGAACTACTGGGACGATTAAAACAAGGCATTACTGGTCCGATTTACTGACACCAAAAAAATCCGTTGAATGAATGTGCAAATAGTCCGAATTTTCTATTCACACACGCCTTGCCGGTAGAGCTCGCTGCGCTCGCTATAATGCCTGTAAGTGATTTTAGCAAAATAAAGATAACAGGTGAGAAAATTCAATTATCTAAATCCCTAAGACATTTGACGCTTTTGGTACAAATTTTGATTCCCAATAATCTAATTTTTTGTAAAAGACAGTACGTTAACAAGGAAAGTGTGCATGTCCTGAATATTTTGTTATATACGTATAATGTAGATTTTTTGTTTGTCAGATGTACCCACCTGAAATTCTACAACCAAAGTCCTGTCTTTAATGAAAAAACAAAATTGTTAAAGGTACATGTAAATTTCTCTTATACATTCTAGAGCCATACTTTATGAAATCTATTCTGCTTGAAAATACATAAATATATGTACAACGACAAGAATCACATTTATTTTGGGTCCATACCTATGTGAAGAATTTTACACAGTGTTAGCTTATGGATGTTATAATCAAGACAGGGAATTACATTGATAGAGCTCGTTATTTGAGTACTTTGGGACCGGCTTGTTTTTTGTCATCTGTGGGCTAAGTGTGTGTGTGTGTGTGTGTGTGTGTGTGTGTGTGTGTGTGTGTGTGTGCGTGTGCACGTGTGCGCGTGCGTGCGTGCGTGCGTGCAAGAGATAGAGAGAAAGACAGAGAGAGAGGAACTTTCTACTTATGTTTGTCTGTCGTTATAATGTACGTATGAATGTGTTCATGTATATGTTAAACAACAAATTAACTTACAATTGATAATTTTATGACAAAAGTCAAGCTTATTATTTAATATCCAATTATCCCTTGTCTTGGAGAGAGAGAGAGAGAGAGAGAGAGAGAGAGAGAGAGAGAGAGAGAGTGTGTGTGTGTGTGAAAGAGAGAGAGATTACTGCAATGAATACATAGAATGAGTATCTAGCAATGTTTACCTACATCAGTATAAATACTATTTCAAAATATTGGTGATCTAATCATTAGATCCAAATTAAAATCAAATGAAGTTCAAAGAGATTAATTGATTTATGCATAAGGTGCATAAGTCGGGCCTTATTACAATTCTGAAATGACATGTGCTATTAATACCGCCAAAACACTCTTAACTAGCTATGACATATAAGCAATTGACCAAAAGTTTCATTAAGACTGTCGGGTTCTAATAAGTTTAAGACATGTCTTGATTTCAGGATGCCGTCGTTTTTTAACCCTAACCCTAACCCTAACCCTGATTGCTAACCAAATCTTACAAATATTATGTTCTTATTAGCGATGTTGAACAATGAATGAATGAAAACATCTCTCTTTACCCCACCTCATTTGCTCTCTCTCTCTCTCTCTCTCTCTCTCTCTCTCTCTCTCTCTCTCTCTCTCTCTCTCGCACGTAACACCGTTTTGAAAGTGGGGGGGGGGGGGGGGGGCAGACTCATCCAAAATATCTTGAAAAGCAAAAAAAAAAAAAGATCATTTTAAAAACCCCCAAATTCCTAATCCGTGGTGGTGGTAGTGGGGGGGGGGGGGGGCAACTCCATGTTAATATAATTTTTTTAATGCCAATTTAAGAAAAGTATTTGCCGAAAAAGGTGTGGGGGGGGGGGGGCAGGCCCGATGCCCCCCGATGCTACGTGCCTGCCTCTCTCTCTCTCCCTCTCTCTCTCTCTCTCTTATTTAATAGAAATATCGGCCAAATGATTATCATTTGTTTTTAATCTGAAAATTGTTCCGATCCTTTATTGTTTGTTGTTGTATATTTTAACAAACACCCATAAAACATTGACTGTCGATATCAGCGAAATCTGTTAATTGCATGCATAAAAAAAATTAAAAAGGGATGAGAAAATATCATACATGACGTTTAGTTTGCACGCGTCCATGCAAGTTAATAACTGCGGACGTCTAACATGTAGTGTGCACAGATCTAGTAAGAAGGGGGGGGGGGTCAGGGTTTATTTGCATTATATAATTACAAAAAGTATGTCTTAGAGCCCTCCCCCCCCTCCCTCTGGAAAACTCAAATAACTTCTGGATCTGCGCATGTGAAGTGTTTATATTTAGCGATAAACATAAATATTGTTTTAATTGATGCAACAGCATAATGACTGCATTTGCAAACTTGTTTTTGTTATTAAATTAAAAATCATGTTTGGAACTAATTTGAGATGAATATATAAGTAAACAAAATGCAAAAACTGTAAAACTTCGGTGATGTTATAACATAATTAAAATCTAGTAATACAAATTTGTGGGTACTTAAAATATCCAAAAAGTACACATAACACGTGGATTTAGATTGCCAGATTGCACAAAAGAAC
This sequence comes from Magallana angulata, assembly GCF_025612915.1. NCBI lineage: Eukaryota > Metazoa > Mollusca > Bivalvia > Ostreida > Ostreidae > Magallana > Magallana angulata. The sequence continues at coordinate 25,216 of NW_026441649.1, forward strand.
AATCTATGTTTCCTGCAGATTATCACTGATATTTCATTCATACATATATATTTAGTTTTAAGTTGTTTCATTAAAAGCACTTTTCTTGTACATTGTAAATGTCACGAAGAATCAGATTTTCCCATTAAATCAAATGAGAAGTATCGTAGTGTATTTTTACAGCGTTAACATATTTCTCAAAGTCTTCGAATCCTTTAGTTAAATGTATGTGTTTTTAAAACCATTTTAAACAGTCGGTTGCTATGTAGAATGAACATAAATGAACAAGCATTTTGAGAGTATTGCATAAGCAATACACGTCCCCTACCGGTTTGTGGAAATTGTGAAAACAATGCACTGTTATGCAGAATATCGAACCCGAACATTAAAAAATTGGAATATAAAAAATTCTTTGTCTTGAAAATATGTCAACCAGACGATACAAAAGTGTAAACTTGATCTGTAGTTTGACATTTTGAAGCTGTTCAGCAAATTTCATATTATTCCTCAAACGCATAAAGAAAAAAGTGTGGAAAACTGAAGTGGGACAGACAGAGGGACGGACAGACAGACGGACGGACGGTCGGACAGACGGACTAACGGACGCAGAGGAAAGCTATAGTCCCCTCCGGTGAAACCGGTAGGGGGCTAATAATGTGGAATTTTAAAGAGGCTGGAAAAGCAGTATTTTTACGAAATTTCAGAATCAACTTGTGTTCAATATTTCGTTGATAAGCAATACGAACATGAGAAATTGTTGGTATTTAAACAAACGTGGAAAATAAAGGAGCTACAGTGTATAAACAATGCACGGCATTATTGAAAATCAACAAATAAACATGCATAATAACTATTTCAAACATCATAATCAAATCGTGGTACGAACTTTTACATCAAAGACGATAGGATAATTCTGAAATATAATAGTCAGTGGAAATAAATATTATTTGTATTTTGAACTGTTATCTGAAGGTAAAGATAAAAGAATAAAATGTGACTATACGCTGTGGATTATTCTCCGTCCTGAAGTAGATGGTAATGTTGTGGATGCTGTGGATGGTGGTCAGGTTCACCCACCAGGTGGCGGTTTGTCTTTCATCATCTGAATCAGCACATTGACCTCCATTCCATCTGAGGTCTGATTTACGTCCGTCCACAGCGTAACTGGCGTCATATCTGTAACTTCTCCGTGAGTTCTGTAGGTACGCTGGTTTGTTGAGTGCGACATTAACTGTGAAGATAAACACACAGCTATAGTGTCATTCTCGGGATGTATATCAAGACATGATGCTTTGGTAAATAAAAACATAACTATACATAAAAAGTTTAACTATGAATGAGAGAAATACATTAAAATTCATAGTAATATAAACATATGCTATTATTATACTTTCATGTTAAATACTGAAATCTGATTGGTTTAGACGCAGTTGATAATCCGTTCTATTACCCTCAGCGTTAGCAACACAATTAGCAACGGGTAACACAACGAATTGTTACATGCGCTTCGCGTCGGTTGACAATGGTTTCCTCAGGTGTCAATTTCAACTGTTACCCTACCAAACAGGCACTATTTATAAAATGGTAATCAGGAATGTATATATTTTGGTTATAAATTCCACCTGATTTTAGAAATTTAGTCTTTGGACTGAACTGTTTATTTACATAATTTGGATTTTAACTCCTTTTAGGTCAGTTAATTCATCCTGTTGGACTGCATGCTTTTAGTAAAGTAGTAATAGACACATACAAAACAACAGAACTTTACATAGCAAAAAATCTGTCTTTAAATGGATTTTAAATTCTGATGTATCTTGCCAAGATAGTATTGTAGGCAGCGTACGATTAAGAGCCAAACTGCATGGTCAATGGCCCTATCACCGAGATGTAAATGCCATCAACTGCATCTGCTGATATACCGGTATAGACATGAAAGGAGAGTGGAAAGCAGACTTTCAATACATCCTAGACGCCGCCATTCATCTGACGTGCAACATGGAGCCACTTTCTCCTCGATTCACATTATATTAATCTTTTTTTATAGCGAGCGCAGCTCGCCGGCGCGCAGCGCTGGCGAGCGAAGCGAGCTATAAGAACCAGTGTGCGCGGGAAAAAGAACGAGCTAAACCTACAGTTCATCAAACAAATTTTTTTGTCTACGTCCGATAATGCTCTCATGTTTTCACCCGTGGTGCTATGCCAAAAATTGCCGACTTTTAACTTGTAATTTACGGTGGGTACGGGAGGTTTCGCACCTAAACATGTTTCGCGCTGAGATGGTTCGCACCGCGATGTTTCGCATCGAATACATTCTTAACATTGAATTTAAAAGCATTATTAAAGTGCCTGCGCATGACACAATATATTCAATTATGTTATGATTAAAAATACAGTAATACCGGTGATTATTCGAAGACCATGCTAATTATTCTTTAAATAACACCATAAATAGTTCATACATAATTAATTGCACAACCAATTAAGTCATTTTGAATGATCAATTACCAATAGCTTGGACAACACCGTGAGCAGCTAATGATGAGACAAGTGAAAGTTACATGTTTGAAAATTTCTAGTTCTAGTTCTTTATTAACTTTAAGCTATACAGCTCATCAGTACAATAAATATAAACAATATACACGTACAGGTAGGTTAACAGGAGAATGTGGCAGAAGTGTACATATTATGATATCAACATCTAATTTGCATTAAGTAAATCTTTTCTTAATTTCAAACCAAAGTGAATATATTTACCCAGATTACATAGTTCCTTTACATTTTCAACATTAAAAAGTTGCAGAAGTTTACACATTGAAGGTTTTTTCCAGTAATAAGGCTTAATGTATTTTTTGCGATAGCCTTCGTATGTGGGACATATTAAAATAAAATGAAATTCATCTTCAATAGAATTTGAACATAAAAAACAATTTCTATTGTGTCTTTCAATATTATAAAATCGACCTGTTTCTATCGACAATTGATGTGAAGACAACCTGAATCTGGAAATACACTTTTGATATTTGTTTGGAATAGGTTTCCTTAAATAAAATTGTAAATTATGGGTTGCAATGAGGTATTTGAAAAAAGAGCATTAACTAGAAATATCTAGTTGAGAAAAAATATACTGTGTAGCTTGGTCAAAAATACGTTGCTTAACCTCAATGAGATCTGCAGCTGTTATTTTTTGTTTTTCCCACAATTCAAACATACCCAGATTGCATAAAAAATCTTTAACATGATACAACCAGTTTTTTTGCATTATGTTTTTCGACACAGTCATATAGTGTATAATAGCAATGTTGAATAATACAATTATTATGGTACAGTATTTTTTTCCAGAACTTAACTATGTTGAACATTCTTTGGTACATCAGAGGACAGCGTCCTAATTCAGAATAAACTGCTACATTACAAGTTGACCTTTTAACTCCCAAGATATGTTTACAAAAATCAAGATGAAGTTTCTCAATGTTATGTGCTTTGAGTGAACCCCATACCTCAGAAGCATAGTTAATGACACTGCCAACAAAGCAATCAAACAATGATAGCAAAGTATTATGGTTAAAAAACATGTTTCTAATATTTTTTTTCAATACAAATAATGCCTTCCTGCCTTGCTCAGCAAGTTGTTTCTCAGCTTTAGAAAATTTATTATTGTAGTAAAAAATAATGCCAAGATAAGCAAACTGATCTACAATGTCAAGTGGTTTACCATAAATATACCATTTTTCGTTTTCTTTTACCCTTCCACCTTTTCTAAAAACAACAATCTTTGACTTATCAACATTAATGTGCAATTTCCATGTGCTACAATAATATGTTAATTCATCCAAAAGTAATTGAAGACCAGCAATTGTTTCTGAAAAAATCACCATGTCATCAGCATACATAAGAAGGAAAAGATTCAGTGATGAAATTTCAAATGGTACACATTCAGAATTTAAAAAATTGATTTCAAAATCATTTACATACAGATTAAATAAAATGGGTGAAAGTACTTCACCTTGTATTAAACCAAGATTGCTGTTAAAGAAATCACTCAAGTGTCCATCAGAAGTCACACATGCTTTAACATTTTTATACAACCCTTTTATAACACGTAGAAGTTTTCCTTGGATACCAATTTTTGACAATTTCATCCAAAGTTTAGACCTATCAACAGAGTCAAATGCTTTTTTGAAATCAATGAAGGCACAGTAAAGTTTTTTATTATTACTAGCCAACGATGAAGTAATTAAAGTATGTAGAGCAAAGATTGCATCACTTGTACCACATTTAGATTTAAAACCAAATTGTGCATCAGTAATGACATCATTTTCATCTGACCATGTTATAAGTCTGTTGTTCAATACGGAAGTAAAAAGTTTACACATGTTGCTAACAAGGCTGATTCCTCTATAATTATTAGGATCAGATTTATCTCCCTTTTTAAAAATAGGCACAATAATAGAAGAAGACCATGATTCAGGAAAATGAAAATCTCTGTCCCGAGTTTTTGCTTTCACCGTAAGAAAATTGTTTTCGTTCCTGTGAAATTTTTTGAGTGAAAAGGGATAATTGTTCAACGAAGATATCTTGGATATATTCCCTTTCATCGATTTCAATTGTATTTATTTCACATGTACGTGTATTTTTATTAAAAATCATCAAAAATTGATGGAAGCAATAACATGGGACAGACTATAGTGAAGAATACTATAGAGGCGCAACTATAAAAAATAGTATTATTTTTCATATACGTAAGTATACAAACAATCGTTTGCAAGTTGTTTAAAAGATAATTTATGAATTTCTTGTAAACTTACCACTTAATGTACAAGATCCACAATAAGTGTTTCTGCATACAGAACTATATATATGTGTTGTTTTTGTGTGTATTTTTCATTAATTTGTATGTCATTCTCCAATGACGAACTGTAATAATTAATTCATAAAAATGATGGGAGTGGAAATTATTAAACAATATCACACATTACTTTTATTCAAGAGTAGTAAAAAAATGGTAGTTGAATGGATGCAGAGGCAACAATGTGAAGTTTAAAGCAGAAAATTATGTAATTAAATTATCCCCACCTTTAGATCTGTGGTACTTAATTACCTGCTATCACACCCCTAATTTTTCATAAAAATACAGGTAAATCTGAAGTGAAAGACATGCTATAATTGTTATCAAAACACAATTTATACCTCTTGTTCTGAACCTATATCATAACGCCATAACTTCAAAGCCCTCTTAAAAAAAGACGACGAAAACGAAAAAAAACATTACACTATAGCGACGCATACATAAATGCAAACATCGTTTCAATGTTTTTTATAACTTATTTCAATTCTTATATTGGTTATGATTAATTTCAGAGCAATAATAACACAAGAAAAATATCTTAATCAGTGAGATGTTTCGCTCCGAGGGAGGTGCAAAACATCGAGGTGCGAATCATCTCAGCTCGAAATAGAATAGGTGCGAATCATCCCGGATTCTTTACGGTGACTTAAAGTTTGAAGACACGTTTTGAGTACCGCATATGCTTTAGCGAGACTCAAAAGATTTGTTACATGCTTCCATACTGTAATGTCCGTTTGTGGGTTCAAGAATACAAACACCAGCACTATTCAAGGTTTATCATTATTTATATCAACTTGAACACAATATGGCTGCGCGCCAAAACATACAGAAAACGAAAGTTACCGTATAAAAGAGAAAACCGATGGTTATCGGAAAAGTAAGTTCCGGAAATAAACATAACACATACCTCCGTATTGAGTCGAGAAACGTAAACAAAGACGAACAAAGTCATGGATGACGTCACAATGCACTCGCGCTATATTTCCCGCGATAAATTTAGAGGTGGATCAAACATCTGTAATAAGTGAACTGCTTATTTCAGTACTGGATAGACTGCGATACCTGCCTCATTGACATATGATTTGTTTTTATTGTTTTAATATAGAGAAATTTATGTATATATACTAGCAAGTGTTATACTTTACTGTCATATCGATCCATTTTTATGCTAATTGTGCATGCATGTACAGTAGGCAGGTAAGTAAATGAGTAGGGAGGAAATAACCAAAAAGACATTTTGAACTAAATAAAAAGGAATAAAATGAAAAAATAAACAGTTAAAAAAATTATGTAGATATTGCATATAATCAGACCATTAAATTTAAAAGTGGGAAATTACACACCTACAAACAGGTACCGTGCTCTCTCTCTCTCTCTCTCTCTCTCTCTCTCTCTCTCTCTCTCTCTCTCTCTGGGTAGGGGGTTGCGCTGTATGTATACTAACAATTAAAATTAGTACCTTTGGCATACTTATTGTTGAGCAATACTCTCTCAAAAATTCTTTGACGTTCGTTTATACCTAAATAAAACTTTAAGTTGACAATAGTGCAAGGTATGTGTAATTCTTTCTGCGCTCGCCAGAACGGTAGCACCGTAAAACATATTACTTATAAATGGCAAAGGCGGATCCAGCAATTTGGAAAACGGGTATGGGTTCCAATTTATGAATATCAATTATATAATATCTAGCCTTAATTGCTAGCGCTCTCTAGCAACTACGTTAGTCTCTTTCACCTGAATACGCATGCTCGACTCCATAGTAGGGGATTCTGGGAATACTGTACTACTGTAGATTAACTGCACCATTTGAATTTCTTTTTATCATCTTCACATGAAGTTTTGTGTTTTATTGTAAATGTCAAAAAGTAACATTAGCTTAGGTCTTATATTGCAAAGTTATTTTCAATATTATAATAAATTATAGCTAGCTTTATCTTAAATTCCTTCAAGCTCGGAAAACAACTTCGGATATGTTTTCCGAGCTTGCCGAAAAGGCCCGAGAAGATACGATTGCTACAAAACAGTACCAATGGTTCTTGAAAATTTTCACCTCGAAATTGAAATATCAGTAGATACATAATTATTAAGGTACAGTCAGTGAGCTATGCCATTGCCGATGTGAAGCCCACTCAAGATTCACAACTCTAAATTGAGACCACACTCCAGCACAATTCCACTACACAACTGTGCCTCCTATTGTTAATAATGTAACCAGTGTAAGTAATTAATATATAATGTTTGTCTATTTGTAAATGTAATTGTTTCTGTGTGCATGTGTGTGTGTTTTTTTATATACATCTCCAGATGAAATTGTCCACTTGCAATTGTTTATTTTTATTTGACCATTCGACTACCCGTTTGACTTGTCTGACAACATTCTAAATTTAACTTCTACTAACCAATCTTCCCGCCTAACTAACCAGGCCCGCGCACACTTTGTCTTGCCTTGAGAGGGGACAGACCTGTATGCATAAAGATTAAGCGCAAGCTTTGTCTGCGATTAGCTGCAGGTGTCTGGTAATTCTTGTGTAATTTATTACTTATAAATATATTCTATGTTTATAATTTAACAATTCCATGCTATATATTAAATAATCTATATCCAAGTTATTGTACCGTATTCTGAGATAACTGTCAAATGAGTCAATGTTGTATGTTTCAGGTTTTTCGTATATATTGAATAAATACATTGTATGACCCTCACTGGTGTTCTGTCTACTGCCTGGGTTACAAATGGCGCCCACGTAAAATTTTGAAAAACCAGACACTACGGAAGATCCACATTCTTCAAGATTGTCCTTATTAGCCGGCCGGCGATAAACTGAGACGGAAGGAGCGAGTCAGAGATCCAATATTCCTATCCAACTCTACAGGACATACTGTGCACAGTGGTAATACGTATTTCTGGTGGATACAGCTATTCAACAAGTGTAAATTTATAGATATGGAATTTGTTTCATTCATGTTGGAGAAGAAAACCGATTGGGGAGCGTGAAGCCACCTCGAGGCGCGGATCCTGTGAAGTCTATGTACGTAGCCGAGGAGTTCTGAATTCATATTCCGGATTGCGCGCAAGAAACAAACACCCGGCAACTTCAGACAACGTGGATTGATTCAAAGAAGTGATAGAAAGTACTGTACAAAGTTTTTCAGCTGAATGTGGTGTGCGTTCGTGTGAAACAAATTGTCTGTTTGTCGTTTCATGTTAGTAGGCCTACACAAAGTTTGTTTATCTGACGAAGCTTCGAGTTAAATAGGGGATTTCCCAGAATTACTGTTCTATTTTTAGAAAACACATGTGTAAATATTCTGTGTGAATTTAATTTAGCTAATACTGTGTTTCATGTAGTTAGTTTGAGTAGTTAAGGTAGTTTAAGTTAGTTAAGGTATTTTTTTTTGGTGCACCAGGTTCAATTTTTTTTAAACTGTAAAGGGGTCTTAATTGTCAGCTGTTCTGTATTATACAGTCATGTTTATACAGTGATTGTTTCATCACATAGACAACAGCTGATTAGCAAATGTACTTCATGAGACTTGTTTATGTTTAATTAGTTTTATTACAGAGTAGTTATTATAGTTCAAAAGTTAGAGGCAGCAGTTGTAAAAATCCCAACCAGCATGCAGCTCACTAATTACTAACAATTTTCTTACAGTATCAAGAAGACAAGTGGACGTAGACGCTGACTTACTGTACTCTGTACATGAATGAATGATGTTTGAGTGCATTTTCTCTTAATTTTACTTAGTTTATTGTAAATAAGTTTATTGTAAATAGGATTTAGAGGGAAGTTTTATACATACATGTAACAGGTACTAAACAAAAAAAAATCTTTGTCAACTTAAGCTCAGGTAAACAGGGTCTTAGACAGTTAGGGATCCAGGTTTTGTTGATATAAGGTCAGTCTAAACAAGGAGTTGAGATTGAATATTAGAACTGGGTTTGTGTTTTTTGGTATACCTAGTGATTCAAATTTTGATTTGAGGTGTTATTTTTCCTAAAGGTCATTGAGTTTTATTACTGGGTAGATGATTTTGTTTATATGCTGTTTTGAAAGTAGAGGTGTTTCCTTGGTTCAGTTGGGGGATGTCTAATACGTCAATAGCAGATAAGATTAAGTTGTTATTTGAAAATAAAGAGAAAGAAATGGACGAGGAATTGAAACTTAACTTTGCAGGTGTTTCAGATGAAGATGGGTTTGATTTTGCTGGTCTACCAAATGTTAGTACACCTAATGGTCAGTTGAATGAGGGTAAAGAGCAAAAACCTAATGTTCCTAAAGAAATTCAACATGAATTTAACTTGCCTTTAAAACCAGAAGTTATGAAACAAAAAGGTGCTATCCCGAAAATGCCCAATAAAACAGGTATTAAAGATAGTAATCCAGGTTTCAATCTTTAGAACAATACTTCCACTCAGGTTTATGAAGTCACTAATAATGTCCCTAGAATTCCACAGTTCTCAGGTGATGAACCTCCTCAGAAGGGGGATGTGTCTTACAAAGAATGGCGTTTTGAGGTGCAATGTTTAGTGACCCTGACATAAAACCAAACTTGTTGATACAAAGTATAAGAAGGTCATTAAGAGGTACTGCTAAAACTATGCTCATACCATTTGGGGAAAGAGCAACTGTTAAACAAATTATGTCAAAGCTTGATGTTTTGTTTGGTGAGATTTCAACCAACGGCATGATTATGCAAGAATTTTTTAATGCTTTCCAATTACCTGGTGAGTGTGTCACAACATTTGGTTGCAGACGTGAAACCATGCTTCAGACTGCAATTGATAATGGTTATTTAGAAAGAACTGCAAAGAATGATTTGCTTAGACACAAGTTCTGGAAATCGCTCAGTTCAGAGAATTTAAAAGGTCAAACAAGGCACAAATATATTTCCATAAAAAATTATGACAAGCTTTTATTAGAAATAATAAGGGTAGAGAGAGAGATTTTTATTTCAAACTCTAAAGACAGAAAACCAGTTCATCAACATGGGATGTCAGTAGTCGAGGATGACTTGGAAGAGAAGTTGAACAAGAAAATAGGTGAATTAGAACAAAGATTAGAAGGTAAGATGGATAACAAATTCAACAAAATCTTAGAGAAGCTAGATAGAAGACCACGAACCCAGTATAACAGGTATGAACAGAGAGAGAGGACATTTTACCACAGAGGTTCCAGAGGGAGAGGGTACCAAAGAGGTAATTTCAGAGGAAATTTCAGAGGAAATTATTCTGATAAGAGAAATTATCAAGTTCAGGAACAAGGGCAAAGAGGATACCAAGCTACAAAGTCGAGTAACCCAAACGCATGAAGGTCTCTGACGACGGCCGACCAGGGACCGAAGACAATTTTCAAGGCCAATCATACAAGAGTGAGTTAATAGGTGAGTCTAATGAAATAGAGATAGTTGTTGAAGGTGAAAATGAAAATGCACTTATTGACAGCGGGTCAATGATTACTACTTTGTCAGAAACAGGTTATAATTCATTGAAAAACCAACCTGAAATGAAAATTTAACAAGCTTGGGTTTAGAAGTCTCTATTGAAGATGGTTCATTATTGAAGTACATGGGCTATATAGAGTGCTGTATAACAATTCCATGTATGAACATAGATTTAGCTGTCCCTGTGTTAATTGTACCAGACACTTACTTTAACAAACCCTGTCCTATGATCATAGGTACAAATGTACTAAGACTCTGTAGAGATTTAAGTGATGCTACTCAAAGTCTCAGTGAAATACCCAAACAATGGAAGGATGCATTTGAGGGCTTAAAATGTCAATCTTACTGTGTACGGTCTGTGTCTAAGAAGACAATTATGGTAGAACCAAATGAATCAGTAGTGGTCAAAGGGTTTACTAAGGGTATTACTGTCAAAGAGCATATGACGGTAGTTACTGAAAACTGTAATAGTGATTCAACTTTTACGATGTGCCCCAGAATAGTAAAGTTGTCCACTCTGACTTCTAAACCATGTGTACAAGTTAAGATATGTAACATCTCTGCAAAACCTATTTCGATAAAACGTGGTACTGTGCTTTGTAGTCTACAAGAGGTTAAGGTGGTAGATGACCTTACGCCCATACAAGCACCCCAACCCAATACTATACAGTGTGACCCTATAGAGTTAGGAGTCAAAGTTGATTCCAATGCACTGAGTGACAAGCAATATGAGTATGTGAAGTCCATCCTTAGGGAATATAGTCATGTATTCTCAACAGGTCCATTAGACTTGGGAAAAACTAACTTAGCTAAGCATTCAATTGAGTTAGAGGACAAAACTCCATTTAAACAACCATACCGCCGCGTAACACCTAATATGTATGACAAAGTGCGTCAACATATTAAAGAAATGTTAGATGCGGGAGTAATAAGAGAGTCAAATAGTAATTACTCCTCCAATGTCGTACTTTGCCGGAAATCGGACGGTTCATTGCGGTTTTGTTTAGATATGAGAATGTTGAATGCAAAAACGCGAAAAGATTGTTACATGTTGCCACGGTTCGATGACATTATTGATACCCTTTATGGCGCGAAATTTTTCAGCAAACTTGACCTAAGATCAGGCTACTGGCAGGTGGAGTTACAAGAGAGAGACAAGCATAAAACAGCATTTTCAGTGGGTAACTTGGGCTTTTTCGAGTGTAACAGAATGAGTTTTGGTCTCACAAATGCACCGAGCACATTCCAGAGACTCATGGAAAAGTGTATGGGGGAAATGCATTTGCGAGAATGTTTAATATTTTTGGATGATGTTTTGATCTTTTCAAATTCTTTTGAGGAACATTGTGGAAGGTTGAAAAATGTTTTTCCAAATTGATTGAACGTGGTCTCAAGCTCAAACCATCAAAATGTGAATTGTTTAAAAAGTCAGTGACTTATTTAGGACACATTATTTCAGAAAAGGGAATAGAGACAGACCCGGAGAAATTGTCAGCTGTGAAGGAGTGGCCTGCACCTAGAAACCTCAAGCAGCTGAGACAGTTTTGGGGGCTTGCCGGCTATTATCGTTGATTTGTCCCACATTTTGCCCAAATAGTTGCTCCTTTGAATGATCTTCTGAAAGGACATGGAACCAACAAGCAGATGAAGAAATACACAAACAAGGTCAAACCTGTTCCCTGGAAATGGTCTGATAAAGAGGATGAGGCATTTAAGGCTATTAAACAGAAACAATTACATTTACAAATAGACAAACATTATATATTAATTACTTACACTGGTTACATAAGTGGGATGAACCAATTTCTATTGTGAAAGAGAAAATTCCTGATTTGCCAGTTTATAAAGTAAAAACAGAGGGCTGTAGAATGCGGACATTGCATAGTAACATGTTGTTACCCTGTCCCAATCTTTCAGAGGGGAGGAAGCCCCAGCCTAAAGAAAAGCATGACAGAGTGAGATCTAAAGGCATATCTGGTGGTTCATTGATTGAAGAGCGGATGTCTTCTAATTCATCAGATTCTGATTCTGATGTGGCTATTATGAGATATGTTACTCGTACGACTGATAGGAACAATGATTCAGAGGATGTGGGTTCAATTTTTTCTGAGGAAGAAAGTTCTTTAACCAAAAATATATCTTTTCCTTTACAGAATGTTAACCAGTCACATCCGAGTGATCTTACAGAAGTGGATGAGTTTGCTGAACAGAATTTTAGTCATCCAGCCTCCATCGATCCTATGGAAGCAAATAAGATAGCAGAACAGAATTTTAGCCTTCCAACCAATATGGATTTGACAGAATTGAAGGACACGGCTAAGGAAGAAAATGAAGAAAATGAAGAGATGAAAACTACAAGGGAAAAGAATCCGCCTCTTTGACGATCAGGCAGAGAAAAGAGGAGACCAGATTGGTATGGGAATTGGACAGACAAGTAGTGAATAGATGGTTTATATGTGGAAAAGATAAAGTGAAAGTGAATGATTTGATATTTTAACCATCTTTTATATTAATTGTCATAATTGTTGTCATATGGTTGTGTTTATAATTGAGGGTAATAAACTGAATTTGTACTATAATCCATACTGAATGTTGTTTAACTGAATCCCCAATATATAATATGCAAGTTAAGCAACCTTAGGCAGAAATGCTATTTGAAAATTGCTGTTGATGTGAGAATTGATCGGTTTTAACTGTAAAGTTGTCATGGGTGCATTGTGCATTTCTTGATCCATTTGTTGTTGATCATGGATTTTGGTCATCTGGGGAAAGTCTCAGTTAGAGGAATTGGTTTGGATTAAGGTTTATTCATATGTTTGTAAATAGTGATCTGATGATGGGTTTTATATATCAAGCTGGTGGTTATCTTGAGTGAATTTCCCTGATATTTAGTGTTTGTGCTATGGTGGTTATGATTGCTTGGTGATCAAGAGAATTTTATTAATTAATAAATTATTTATTTCAGACAATGTCAGGAGCCAGTTAAACAAAAAAGGGGGGGGGGAATATGTAACCAGTGTAAGTAATTAGTATATAATGTTTGTCTATTTGTAAATGTAATTGTTTCTGTATGCATGTGTGTGTGTGTGTTTTATTTACATCTCCAGGTGAGATTGTCCACGTGTAATTGTTTATTTTTATTTGACCATTCGACTACCCGTTTGACTTGTCTGACAACATTCTAAATTCAACTTCTACTAACCAATCTTCCCGCCTAACTAACCAGGCCCGCGCACACTTTGTCTTGCCTTGAGAGGGGACAGACCTGTATGCATGAAGATTAAGCGCAAGCTTTGTCTGCGATTAGCTGCCGGTGTCTGGTAATTCTTGTGTAATTTATTACTTATAAATATATTCTATGTTTATTATTTAACAATTCCATGCTATATATTAAATAATCTTTATCCAAGTTATTGTACCGTATTCTGAGATAATTGTCAAATGAGTCAATGTTGTAAGTTTCAGGTTTTCCGTATATATTGAATAAATACATTGTATGACCCTCACTGGTGTTCTGTCTACTGCGTGGGTTACAATAATATTAATCGATTCAGAAATTTGAACCAATGTTTTATTAATCTGCTTCTGTGTTTTATGATGGCTACAGCGCTAGTTTATCAATCTTTTAAAAAGATAAGCTTGTTTACAAGTCTATAGCAATGCAAACACGCTTCTTCGCTTAAAATTTTTAGACACTAAATAAAAACCCCCCGGATATATAGTCTATCAACTGACATTTAATAAAGGTCTAAATGATCTGATATGACATTAAGTGGGAATAGTTTACCTTCTTTAGCTAAATAGATAATACATGTGTAAAACAATTTGTACAAACAATTGCCGTCCTCGAGAACTTGATGTGGTCTCTTACATGTAAATGGATGCCTTTTATCATCCGGTACTAGTGCAGATGCAAGGTCATATTCAGGAAAGTTTTGAAAACATGTACAATTTTTATTATGGGTTACATGTAAACCCTTTTAACATAATTTCTATTCTAGGAAACAGTTAAACAAAATGCTTTCATTGTCTTTTTTGTGGGTAAAAAGAAAGCTACGTTTAGCATTGTCAAATTTAATCATTTTTGTAATGTATAGCCAGTGTAAAAACAAAGAAAGCATTGTATTGTTTAATAAATCATCCATAAAGAGTATTTAAAAATACGTAAATGATCAATATTGTCAACTTGAAAACGTAGTACAGAAGGACCAGCTTATTTCTTTATATGTGTGAAGGTAACTATATAGTACATGTATCTATTTGGAGGTCACTCAGTTTCAATCTCTTAATGTAGCTTTTGTTTTGATCAATCGAATATAATCATTGCAAAGGCAACACAACTGACATTAAATTAGCTAAACGATATATGTAGAATAAAAATTTAATGCAATATGAGCTGTATTTTTTAGAATTTTTTTTGCTGTAAAAACCTGCTAATATGCTAAGTCTGCATGTAACTAAACCTTTATGATAAATAAGGTTGGAAAAAATCATTAATTTCTGTCAGAGGAAAGATATCTCTTCTAAGGAACCTATAGCAAATCAGTTTTTGTATAGGACGACAATAATTCAATTTCCCAATTAAGACTCCTTAACGGCCCTTTTCAGGAAAATTTGACGAAAAAAATTTTAAGGTATCTCACTCCTCATGTTTTGATTTCATTGCGCAGATGATCATTATATTTAAAATGAATATGATTTTATTTATTTAATCATCACAGATAGATTATCATTTCATAATTACACAACATTCATAAAGAAAATCCATTTGAATTCAAGAAACAAACAAGTTTTTGGGGGAACTATTTTTTCGTGCGGAAGGCTTTTTAGACGAAAATGACAGAAACAAGCAATTTTATGAATTTTCAATATACTTTTCTTTTTATTATACTTTATTCATAATTCACATTTTTAACATTTGATAGGTTTGTAACATATTTTATAGGTTCTGTGTGACATGTACAAAATCAAATCTTGAGAATATGATAGCCGTTTAGCATAAAATCATGCATATATATATATAGAACATGTCTGAATTTTTTAAAGCCAAATTTTGCGAGAATTTTACCTTTGAAGCCCTATATCTAAAATTTGACATCACTGACCCCCATGTTATATTATGTCAAAATGATACTGAATACATCTTTAGGCAAACTGGATTAATCTTATAAAATTCTTGATATTCAAACAGTTTTTAATTCAAATCAAATTGTAACTATTATAGAAATAGTCTATTTTAAGTGCAAAAAGGTCACACAAAAATTTATGCAGCTTTGTACAATTTCTTTTCGTAATCCCTCTATTCAGTGTGACCATTGTGCATAATTAAAAACAATATTTGAAGAAATAAGTTTGCTTAATCAAAAAAACTGACAACAAATCCTAATCAGGATGAAATTGCATTTTAGGTGCAAAAAGGTCAAATTAAATGGGCCATAACTCAGAGGGATGGATACTGATACCCCATTATCTTTGTATTTTTTAAGTTTGTTTTGTCTACAGATTTCAATGATATACTTCTCAAGAAAATCTTGATACAACAACATTGAGGAGTGGGATACCTTAAAACCCAAGATATGTTTGTCATTTTAGTAGAAAATAACATTTTCGTTAAAAACAATTTCATCATGAAAATTGCAGCTCATATTGCTTTAAAGTAAAACGAACGCGTGTATTCATACGCGATTGTCGTTTTTCTCGATCACGTACATTGTGTGCTTGTCAGTTCAAGAATTTTTTGAATTAAAATCGATTTAAAAAGAAAAAGAAATACCTAGTGGATATTAATAAAAAGTTGTGTATTTAGCGATAATGCCTTATTTAAATGTTTAATTTTCCACATGCTTACTTTCAAACATAAACAGTTTTGTTTATAAAATTACGGTGCCTTGTACGAATATTTTTATAATAGCGATTTCTAAATTTGTTTTTTTTATATAATTATAGTATTTAGGTTATATATATATGGAACAAAATTGCCTTCATATAATCATTTCAAGTTATGGAAAAAGTATATGTCTCGCAGAAAGGGGGTGGGGGGTTGGGAGTCAAACCTCCGGAACACCTCACACCTTCCCTTTGGATCCGCCAAAGAATATATCAAAGTCCAAACGATGATCATTCAAAAATATAAAAAAAACTTTGAAGATTTCTATTTTGAAACGCCCCTTCTATATACTGTAAAAGTGGTTATCGCCGCTGGTGGTTAAGTTCACGTGTTCTATAGTCAAACAATACGCTTGGGTTTTGTAACGTGTTTCGGTTAGGTAATTTAGATCAGTCTTGTGAATGTGTTTATGACGTAAATACGAATGACGAATGATCGGCATAAAACTAATACTACAGTCACGAATCAATATATACATATAGTTATTAGGATTACCAATCCATAGCATAAAAGTAGTGTAGTCCGATTTAGTCGAAGAAAAAACTGTTAACGGCAAATAATTATTATTTGGTCCAGCGTGGTTTTTAAACATAATTAAAGTATGCTGATTCCAAAAAAAATATGATGGCCTTCATGAAAATGGCGTTAAGTAGCTCAAAATGGTGATTTAAAATGGCGGACAACCAAATTTCATATATATATTTTTAAAGTCTTTTTATTATTGACAAACAACAATGAAATGATCCAGCTTATTATTTTATCATATCTAAAGTGTATTCAGTTTAAAAAAGAAATTGCTGGCCTTCTCGAAAAAGCGGTAATTAGGTCATCATGGCAATTCAAACAGCAGATAGCCAGATTTTTTAATTTTTTTCCTAAAAAAATCTAAACTAGGGTAAATGCATAAAAAACAATAATAATTCAGTCCAACAAAGTTATTTTTGCATATTAATGAAGGCGTGCTTAGTCTGAAACTTACTTACTTACAAAAATGGCGCTAATAGACCAATCCACACTTTACAAAAGTTATGTCCCTTGGCCGCCATCTTTGGGGAAAAACCCGTATATTTCTCACAGTAGTCTTTGTAGTTTAGAGGGTTGTAACTTCGTCATTTGACATTAGAAATCCGTTTCTGCTGTGAATTTAGATTGCCCCAAGTTGGGGCACGCCACACATTGAAGGAATAAATTAAATTCCGAGAAATTTCTTCACAAGTCGCCAAAATATTTGGTTGCATAAAGAAGGGAAAAGTTGTTTTTGACCTTCGGGTTGACCCCGCAAAAGGGGGCAACTTTTGCAAAGTGTGGATCGGACTATTAGGTCAAAAAGGTCGACAGGCAAATTCTATAATTATCCTAAGTCTTAAAAATTGAGGTAACAAACGATTATAAATTGGTTCAGCACAATATTTTCTCATAACTAAGGTGTGTTGAGTCCAACAAAATATGTCGATCGCGATAAATAGTTAAAAATGGTAGACAGCCAGATTTCATCATTTTTCGTCCCACAGTCTCTTTAATGGAGAAACAAATATCAATACAAAATCACAAATTGGTCTAGCAAACATATTTATCATAATTAGGTAGTTCAAGTTTGATGAAATGTGTTGGTCTTCATGAAAATGGCGTTAATTTTGTCAAAATGGTAATTCAAATTGGTGTGTACTAGTAGCCAAATTTCATTGATCCTTATATAGACTACGAAAGGCATATGGAATGGGGAAAATGTTTGAATATCATAATTTCAATACTAATGATGTAACTGACCATCAAATTTGAACACTTGTATTAATAGAAAAAAACTCCACCAGATTTATATTTGGAAAAAAATCATGTTTTCCCTTATTTAAGCAATATGAGCTGCAATTTTCATGATAAGATTATTTTTAACGAAAATGTTATTTTCTACTAAAATGACAAAAATATCATGGTTTTTTAATTTCTTTTCGCCAAATTTGTGTGAAAAGGGCCGTTAAGGAGCATTTATTGGAGCTAAATTGAATTAGTGTCGTCCTGCACAAAAATTGATTTGCTATATGTTCCTTAGAAGAAATATTTTTCCAAATGACAAAAATTAACGATTTTTTCCAACCTTATTTATCATGAAAGTGTAGGTCAGATGCAGACTTAGTATACTAGCGGGTTTTTACAACAAAATAAAATTCTAAAAAAATACAGCTCACATTGCTTTAAGCTACAGTATATAATAATGTTATTTATACAATCATTTTTTGAATGATAAGATTGTGATTTGAAATTTCCAAATGTCTTTACCAGGGAAGTAGGCACGTTTACATTCACACATAAAGGTTTTGCAACCTGGGGGCAATGCAAGCTATCAAATCTAAGAAAGCTTTAGGTATAAGATCTTAAGGTCAGTTCCAGCAACAAACAACCATCACTGAATTTTATTAATCCATCTCGGCTGGGCATGGTAATATGGGCATGCTTATATATGCCTGTCTCCCTATCATTACCTTGGTGAATGTTTGTTTCATAAGCAACGTAAGGTAAATCGAAGTTGGGACATATTCCCGGGCTTCGATTTTAGGAAGAAAGCAAATTATCCCGTGTCAGTGGGCAATGTGTCTTGGTTATCCATATAACTAAAGAACTTCTCAAACTCTTTGATTTTCTGGTCAGTAAATTCCTCGTCTCATACTTGTTTCTGTTCACTTATTATGTCGATTTTCTCGATATGTTGTAGAAATAAGAAGTTGTGTTACACCGTATCAGTGATTGAAATGAACCAAGTGATCATTCAAAGCTCTGTAAAAGGGGAAAATTTAAATTGTTAGTCAACATAATTTTGCATATTTTTTGATGGTTTTATCACACTTTTTCATAAAGATAATCGAATGGCACACGCTACAAAAATATTGAAAAATGCTAAAAAACGATAAAAAACACCATATCTCAAAATTTTGATAATTGACCTCATATAAGTTTTATGCCTGCAGAGTAAGGTAAAAATACTTAGTTTAATGCTATAAATGTTTTAGTACTATCATCATTCAGTTTTTTGTTAAATTGAATCAAAAATGGGTAGGGATTTTGAAAACTGATAGAGGAAATTCGGACTGGAATATTTATGAAAATTGTGAATGAAAACTCAATGTTTTATATCTGTTTAGTGCCAATGCCATTCATTAACTGTATTTCATTTCTAAAAGAGATTAGTGATTTGTATCTTATTGACAATTAAGAAAATTTCAATCAAAGGTTAAAATTTTCAGGGATTTTTCTTAAATTTTAAAAAAATATTCAATGGCCATTAAGTCAAAAAGTAGGTCGTTGACCTACTATTTTGAAAGTGAAAAATAGCACTGCCATGATAGGTCTTTAACATACAATAGATAATTTTTCATTATCATAAGTGGAATTTTTTTCATTCTGAGTAAACGTATACCTTAAAAAGAATTTAAGAAAAAAAAAAGGAAGATTGGCTGTTCGCCATATTGACCTACTTAACGCCATTTTCATGAAGGCCAGCATATATTTTTTCAGACTCAGCATACTTTAATTACGATAAAGAACCATGCTGGACCAAATAATAGCGGGCGCAGCTCGTCGGCGAGCGAAGCGAGCTATAATAATCAGTGTATGCGGGAAAAAGATCGAGCTAAACCTACAGTTCATCATATCAAACAAATTTGTTTGTCTACGTCCCATAATGCTCTCTAATGTTTTCACCCGTGGTGCTATGCCAAAAATGGCCGACTTTTAACTCGTAATTTTCTGTGTCTTAAAGTCTGAAGACACGTTTTGGGTACCTCATATGCTTTGGTGAGACTCAAAAGATTTGTTTTATGCTTCCATACCTTCGGATTGAGTCGAGAAACGTAAATAAAGACGAACAAAGTAATGAATGACGTCACAGTGCTCTCGCGCTATATTTCCCGCGATAAATTGAGAGGTGGATCAAACATATGGAGTGTACTAGCTATTTCAGTATAGACTGCGATACCTGCCTCATTGACACATGGTTTGTTTTTAATTTTTTTATATAGAGATTGTATAAATATATACTAGCAAGAGCCTTACTTTACTGTCATATCGATCCATTTTTAAGCTAATTGTGCATGCATGTACAGTAGGCAGAAGGAAATAAACAATAGGACATTTTGAAGTAAATAAAAAGGAATAAAATGAAAAAATAAACAGTTAAAAAATTTATGTAGATATTGCTTATAGTCAAACCATTAAATTTGAAAGTGGGAAATTACACAACCTACAAACAGGGACCGCTCTCTCTCTCTCTCTCTCTCTCTCTCTCTCTCTCTCTCTCTCTCTCGGGGTAGGGGGTTGCGCTGTATGTATCATAATCATTCAAATTAATACCTATGGCATACTTATTGTATAGCAAAACTCTCTCAAACATTCTTTGAGACTTTGACATTCGTTGATACCTAAATAACACTAGGTTCACAATGATGCAAGATATGTGTAATTCTTGCTGCGCTCGCTAGAATAACAAAAAAGATGAGACTATATCTGTGGGATGTATTCCAGGGATCTATCCGAGGCACAGGTCTCGGCCTCGAGGTCTGTCCTGATACGGCTCTATGCCTATTGTAGGGCTGTATCCCTGCAGCCGACCCAGACTGCAGCCAGGTATATATACGTTTATAAAATTCAAAAATAGGTATAAACACACTAAGCAATGGCCATTTGGCCTGGGCAGGGGTTGTTCTCGAGTGACGAGAAGCCTGGGTTCTCGGGGCAAGGGAACTAAGGCGGCTGATCTAGCTGGGACCCAGGGGGAGCACACAAATGCAGTAGGAGACCAGGCGTCCAATAGGATTGACCAGCTTTTAGGCTTGATAACGCTTTAATGTCTCCAAAGCACAGCACTACCCACGCCGGGGTAGTGGATGATAGTACTGTGGTAGGGGAGGTACACATGCCCCCTACCCAGGGAGTGAGTGGGGCCACTGAAAAAAAAAACGGGTGTGTAAAGTACAGCAGATTCTGGAAAATCACGGGCTATGGAGTATGCCCGTGGGGACACATACACACTTTGAAACGCACATCTACACCACACGCTCGCTGCACGCTCGCTACACGCTCACTTAACGGTTTACACGGAACGCTGAACGGTTTACACGAAACGCTGCTCGTTTTTCCTGAAACGCTAAACGATTTACAAGAAACGCTGAACGGTTTACACGAAACGATTCTTGCACGAAACGATTTGCTCACTTTTTAAACGCTTTGGAGACGCTTTTATTCTGATCGATTTTCGTTTCCTTTGGGTCCTCTCGGATTTTTCCTTTGACTCTGTTAGTAAGAATTAATTTTAAGAAAACACTAAATAATAGAAAAACGGATATTAGAAACATGTATTTACATACGTATTAAATTGATCAATTAAATTAAATTGATACTAAAATTCACAGCAAAAAAATAGTTATTCACATAATTAACAAAAATAACAAATTTAATTAACGAATTAACAAAAGTATTACTAAATACATGTATATTTATTGCTCAAAAGAAATATCCATGATTCTTATCAATGCCGTAAATGATAAAAAATCCAATAAAAGTTACCGTTACTCAATAATCAATACCAAAGATAAAATCCATATGATTACAAACTGAAATCGATTTTTCAGTATTCGGCGGGGGTTGTTTTTTTTTCTCTTCTCACATTAGTATTTTTATTGGTTTCAGAGAATACGATGTTAAAATGCAAACAGTAAATAAACCTGCAATTATTTACATTGATAATTTTGAAAGTTAGTCAAAATTAAATTATTCACATACGTTAGAAAAAAAATATTATACAAACCACCGATTAAATTTTTTCTTATGTTTCATCATTAAATATATATGTTCTGTACATACATGTAAAACCACAAGAAAAAAATCAATCGATTAAACAAAATAAAAAGTTGCAATTTCTATCCGGATTTTTTTTCTCGAAGTTATTCAACATTGTATTAGAAAGAACAAAATATTCAAAATTTAAAATGATTTCAACTTTTGACTAAATATTCGTATACATAGCCGGCGCCCCGTATAACGGCGTACAGTGTATCTATCATAATCTATTTGAATTAAGTACCATGCATATAGATAACCATAACAATTGCATGTGTACATTGTAGGCAAACCAAAGTATGTTAATTATTTCTAAGACTTGTTGTTTTCCGTTAACAGTGTTTAAATGATTAAAATAAGTTCTACTGACTACTGACAAAAAAAAAAACAAAACAAAAAAAAAACCACAAAAAAACCCCCGCGTGACCATCCAATAAAAACAAATACACATAGTTTGATTGACAAGTTCAGCCAGGTGCAGGTGTTACCCGATGTCTGAGGTCATGCGTGCTGGTTGTACACAGCCAAATAGTCTCTGTAAGAGTTATCGATGTAATAAAAAAAAACACACATGTTTATCAAGACATGATTGAGTAGGTAAAAGTTGATTTAGGTTTGTTCCTATAGAAGTCATGTTTTGCAAACTGTATTTAATATTTTTATGTATGGCCAATTTTAATATTGTACCAATACTGAAACATCGTATAAAAAACGTTATACATATACTCTGTAACTAGTCTCCTTTTAATACATGTATCTGTCTTTTGTTTGTCAAGAATTAATTCATATTCGGAAAAAGATAAGTATATCATTTCTTTTAGATTTTTTTTAACGAGAATACCTAAAAAAAAAAGAGTTTTGCCAATCACAGACAGTTTAAAGTAATGTAAAACACGGGCGTTAATTTTAAAGAATTAAATTGTCAGAGAGTTCCGAATGAAATCTGATAAACGTTTAACACGGTTCTCGCAACGATTTACCCATTTGCCCGAAACGCTGAACGCTTTGCCAGAAACGCTAAACGGTTTACACGAAACGCTAGGGATTCACACGAAAAGCCAAACGGTTTACACGAAACACTAAACAGTTTACACGAAACGTTTATCGCACGAAAGTCGCACCCTTTTTTGATGCATTAGTTCGTTTCAGGGTCTGTATGTGTCAGAATTAAAAGTACGAGTTGTAACTATGGAGTTCAATCATGCCCAAATTACACAGCTGTTGGTGAAGAAATCAAGATCCTTGGGGGATATTAAGTCCCTGGGAGAACGTGCACGACAACCCGCCTCTTGGGCAGAAATGGGATCACAGTCTGGGGGTCAAAGGTCAGTGGACACTTGGCACCCTTAAGTGAATGCAAGTGTTCCCAGGGTTGCTAGCACTGTGAGCACTGTTCACAAATTACATTGAGGAGGGAAGTCCTCATGAGGGTGGTTCTCCTGGGCAGGGACACAGTCAACGACAGCATCCATTGTTGGGGTCCCAATCCCCTTGAATACTGGAAACAGCAGGGCAGGTCACGTCACGGACACCAATGTTTAGGCAAGTGTTTGTCAGAGTAAAGGATTGCACAGTAGGGGAACCGATGTATTTTGAGCCCATATCGTATAATGATGCAGAAGAAGATCCTTCAATTCAATGAATGCTTATGCCATCTAGTTTGGAGCCCACTGGTACCCAAGACCACTCTCAGTTTTCCCTGGAACGGGGGTACAACTACAACAGGGGTCAGTCTGATTATCAGGCAGGAAATAATGCCCCCTCTAGTGACAATACACCTAAATGTACCACAGAAGATAGGTAAAACATAGCTCTGGGAACCCCACGGAGGTTGATTGGAAGTATTTCACTGAGAACCCCAGGGAGCTTGGTGTTGGAAGCATTTCACTGAGAACCCGAGGGAAATTAATGGGAAGTACTTCAGCCTCTGCACGGAACATCCCGACTGAGGTTAATTGCCTGAAATAATTCGGTACACAGGATGAATGACCATCTTTAAGTTCTCTTTAAAGATAGCTTAAAGATGCTTAAAGGTAGCTTAAAGACGATCTTTAAGCCACCTTTAAGCTATATGTGTTGCTTAAAGATGGCTTAAAGAAAGCGTAAAGATGGCTTAAAGGCAGCTTAAAGACTATCTTTAAGCCACCTTTAAGGACAACTTATTGGTCCTTAATGTCCAAGCTTCTTTAAGCCACCTTTAAGCTACCTTTAAGCCACCTTTAAGCTATTAAAAAATCTTTTAATTCAATATTATGCTTAATTAACCAACAAAATATATTAACTATTTGATAATGATAGAAAAGGTATTAAAACGGTTTTTGTTCTAGAAAATAAAATGAAAAAAAAAATAATCAAAACGCCCAAGACGAGAAATGAACCCGGACCCTTCGCTTACCAGCATCACCTCACTCCCTCTGCGCCACGGCAACTTACATAATTGATGTGGTTTTTATACCCTATATATCAGTGGATATTGAATCAATGTATTCAATGTGTATTTTTTACTTGAAAAGATTTTGACTTTCATTCAATTTGTAACGATCAGTTATATCTAATTTATAAATTACATGTATGCATATATTTAGAATGAAATACGGAACTTGGTTTTCAGTGAAAAAAAATATATTACACCTAAATGGAAACCGTTAGGCTTACTTCGTAAATAAATTTAAACCGAGTAGATAAACGTTCATCTAATTCATAGCTAAATGAAATGCAAGGAAGAACATGAAATCATTTCTTTTATTAAATGCATTGAAACTATTAGGGTATTAGTTCTACGCAATTTTCTAGGTTTTCATGATCACGACGCCGTTCCAGTATGTTTAAATATTTAATTGTATACATGATTTTTTAGACTATCAATTCTATAACAAACAATATAACCAATTACGGGTGACGTATTTACTGCATGTGGCAATTGCAAATGATGTATACATATACTTGTACATACAATTGTACGATGTACCAGGCCGGATATGTGACATATTTACTCTTATACATATATTTAAACAATTAACCCCTATTTATGATCACCGGTTCAGTAATTAATTAACCTCTAGATTTTACTCTTACATACATGTATCTTTAATTTGTAGACGTAACATTTTCAAATCCCAGAGTTAGGAAATAATACTTTGAAAATAAATTACAAATGTAAACTAGATGCTGTCATTAGACAGTAATACCCGCACCAAGTGTTTGCCCCTAAATAACACTGTTTTGTACCAGTTTCATTAAAAATGAAGGCCACATGCAAGCTCCGCAAATACATTTAAAAATTATAATTTTCATAACTGAAGGATGAGATCCCTTCCCACATGATAATACACATGAGCAGCACTTTACATGTATATCCAATTTGGGGTTGAACTGCTTGCAGTGAATTTTCAGTTAATCAATAATCTTAACATTTCATGTCAGAGAAAGTATAATGGTCTATATAATTATTACAAACAAAATTAAAAATTAAATTATGCCCCCTCCCCGTGGCGGTTGCCGGTTTTAGATTTGCTTCTGTGTGCCTACATGTACTTAATCGTGTTCACAGATTTAAAGAAGGGGTGGGAGTGAGGGGTCCAGACCCCCCCCCTCCCCCCAATGAAAATTCATTTATATCAATTGTAAAATTACCAAAAAATACACCTTGGACCCAGAAGCTCTTACAGACATGTAAACGCTCTAAGCCATTACGCTTCAATGTTAGGTAACATTATTTGGGGCGTAAATATTTAATTAATATTTAATATACTTTATTGTTTACCTCAATAGGAAGTACAAATCACAATATGCAGGTGTCCTGCACCACCTTAAAGCTGTTATTTACCTAATAAAATAGTGCAAGTGGATTTGAAGAATAGGTCATAAAAATACATGCATGTTACAAATAACTGATCTTGTCTGAAGTTACGTACACAACACAGGTCTGCAGGTCTCATTCGCGGGTACTAGTTTTACCCAGCTCTTCGATTGTATACATACATGTCTGTGTTTTCCATATGCAGAAAAGGATTAGTTAAGATCAGCTAAAGGAATTCATTATTGTGTTTTAATTGGATTATCATTATGATGTTGACCAATATAGGTAAGCATAATACATGTAGTAGCAGTAGCACAATATAATGAGATGTCAGCATACATAAGTTCTACTTTCACTTTCTAAATGTGATCTCCCTTTGACAGCATACTGTATCATCATCTTTTAATATTTAAATAAGCTTATCACCGTTACCTATCCTATCGCATTTGTAAAGTTTCTGTCATTTTAGTTGCAAAAGTTATTTTTTTCATTTGTCAGACTTGCACTATTGAGTTGACCCCATATTGACCCTGTATAAACAACTTCTTATTAAATTTGTGTATTACATGTAAGTAAGTGTAGACACAATTCATTTTTATATGAGTTATAATAGAAAGGAAGGAGTATTTCTTTCTTAATGTATTATAATGTATCAAATACAATGTAGGTCATGACCTTATGGGACTGTTCTGACCCCACGAAAAATTGAATTAAGCAATTTCCAAAATGTTAATGTGCTTCAGGAGAGAAAAAGCAATCAAGAAATTATTTAAAATTTGCTACTGTACACATGTAAGAATGTATTAAGAAGACTGAATCTTTAGAACCAGGTTAGATTGGAAGGGGGGGGGGGGGTGAATGTGGAGTATAAACATTTATGATTTGAATCATTTATTGTTATTAATTTTAACTTGTCAATGAATACTACGTAGTTATTGATCCCAAGGTAGAAATATGAACTCTGATCATCATCATAATCTCAATAGATCATTTGTCAAATATGCAAGGTGTAATGTAATTTTTTTAAAGAATAACATTTTTTACCAGTTTGATTTATAAAAGTTTTTAGACACCCAAATTATATTTTGATTTTAATAGATCATTCGACAATTAGAGGGGGGGGGACAGTTTATATTTGAGTTTGTTTGGGGGTGGGGGTTCCAAGTCATATATTTGACAATTTTTTAATGTAATTTAAAATAAGACTAAGCCATACTACATGCAGTCATGAACATGAATAGTATAGAACAAAACACAAACTAATACATGTATATATACATAGGAAGTATTACAAAACATAGATAATTGATCTATATCTGGGTTCTTTAATTGAATCATATATCATGTACATATTATATTATTGTTTCTGTGTTCCAGGCATTTCAAATGGTATGTAGGTCATGATCCCAACTGCTCTTCCTGAAATTATCAAATATCATAAAAACCATTGAGATCCCCACCTTAATCCAAAGATATTATTCCTCCTTAGGTCATGGCGCATCAGATCATTATGGCATGTAAGTCATGACCCCCTTAGAATCAGAAATTGTCAATTATGTTTAAATTATTGATGTTTGATGATCCTATCTCTATTTAATCTTGATCATTAAGTCCCCCGAATGAAATTTGGAGACTTATTGTTTTTGTACGGTTCTTAATACATGTATTATTATTCTTCGTCTTCTTCTTTTTCTTCTTTCCCGCTCTGAACTTGTTTCTCAGAGATGGCT
Source organism: Magallana angulata (assembly GCF_025612915.1). Taxonomy (NCBI): domain Eukaryota; kingdom Metazoa; phylum Mollusca; class Bivalvia; order Ostreida; family Ostreidae; genus Magallana; species Magallana angulata. The sequence continues at coordinate 52,725 of NW_026441649.1, forward strand.
GAACAGTATTATACAAAACTCTAGGATATGATAGGCCTGCATATCTAGCTATGCACCCTGGTTTGATTTTTGTCATTTTGGGTTAGACAACCACTTTGTGGGGGTGGGGGGGGTGTAAAGGGTGTGGGCTCTAACATTGAACCTTGTAGGAAGAATCGTAGACTCTATTGTAAATGGTAACTTGAAAATGGACAAAGATAAAAATATAGGGTTTCCTAATCATATATTGACTGTTACTGGCAATATATAGGGTTTATTAGATCTGACCCCTGGGGTCATCCCCACCCCCCCAGGAATTTGAAATTACCATATATCTCAGAAACTGTTATAATCATGACCCCTAAACCATATATATTCATGTTTCTGATGTCAAGGGGCATCAAATGTTATGTAGGTCATGGGCCCTGTGAGTGGTCCTGACCCCCTCAAACAGCAAGTCCCTTAATATCTTCAAAACATTTGAGATCCCCACCCTTAAACCATATATATTCTTGTTCCTTGTGTCAAGGGGCATCAAACGGTATGTAGGTCATGGGCCCCTGGGGTGGTCATGACCCCCCTCAGGCAGGAAGTACACGAATATCTCGAACACGGTTGAGATCCCCACCCCTTAACCATATATATTCTTGATCCTTAAAGGGCATCAAAAGATATGTAGGTAATGGGCCTCAGGGTTAAATTTAATTTTCAAAACCGTAATGCACATCTATATTGATCTATGGAACAGTTCCTATCATATCCCAAGATATGATGTGTCTATCCATTAAATCATAAAAGGAGTTCTATGATCTATGTTTTTTTTGAAGTGATAAACGTCAATTTTCTGCTACTTTTTGACTCCCTGGATGAAATTTAAATTTTTAAAATCTTACTGCACATCTATAGAACAGTCCCTATCATATCCCAAGATATGATGTGTCTATCCATTAAATCATAAGAGGAGCTCTTGGATCTATATATGGTTTTTTTCAGTGATAAACGTCAATTTTCTGCTACTACATGTATTTGATTCCCTGGATGAAATTTAAATTTTTAAAACCTTATTGCACATCTATAGGACAGCCCCTATTATATCCCAAGAGATGACGTAGTTACTCCAAAAGTTGTAAAAGGAGTTCTGGGAACCATACTTTTTTTTTGCAAAAAAACGTCATTTTTGTTGCCAACTGATCCCCTTAATAAAAAAAAAATTCTGGAACCTGATCACACCTCAATATGACACCCCCAATCATATTCTAGAAGATCATTTGGCTACTGCCAAAAAAAGATGACGTTTTTGAAACCAGTTTTTTTGGTAATAAAACGTCATTTTTCAGCCATTACATGACCCCCAGGACAAAATTGAAAATTCCGAAACCTTATTGCGCATCTATAGGATACCCTAAAACATATTCCAAAAGATGATTTGTCTTCTGTTGAAAATGTAGGAGGAGTTCGAGGAAGAAGGTTTTTTGTGAAAAAAGTCATTTTTTACCAATTATTTGACCCCCAGGACTATCAGAGAATTTTTGAAACCTTTTTACAAAACAACATGATACCCCAAATCAAACTGCCAGAGTTCAGTTTGCTGGTTTATAAGATGTAAGAGCAGTTTGAGAAAGTAAAACGTGACTGACGGCCGGACGGACGGACGGAACAGAGTAACAACAATATACCCGAACTTTCTTTTGAAAGTGCGGGTATAATAAACTTTTATTCACTAGACTTATCGTATACACGTACATACTAAGATTTCAACGCCTTTAGAAACCCTGACTTGCACCTGGGCACACGACACACCTGTTGTGTATATCTTGTATATTCTGTGTTAGTTCCAGGGGTTTTCTTAAGTTGGACAAACAATAACTCTAATTAGACATACACAAACGTGCACCTGGGCACACGACACAACTGTTGTGTACATCTTGTATATTATGTGTTAGTTCCAGGGGTTTTCTTAAGTTGGACAAACAATAGACTCTTATTAGATATACACAAACGAACAAAACTAGACAAACAAAGCAGTAGCATTCTGCCCGATATAACAAAGGCAGTTGAGAGTCTTTTCATCTTTAACATGTATCTAGCAGATCTAGAATTAGACATAGAAATAATTGAAATTGAAAAAAAATACATACCTTAAACCGATTATTAAATTAAATCATGCATTTTTGGTTCGTTAACTTTATTTTGTTTAATAACCAGGTGAACTAGGAGAGAGAGAGAGAGAGAGAGAGAGAGAGAGAGAGAGAGAGAGAGAGAGAGAGAGAGAGAGAGAGAGAGAGATTTCACCGATAATAGGAAACAAACATACTTAAATATAATTTCATGCATAAATTTAGATACATAGACTGCGCGCACCCCTACAATAATTTTGAATAATTTTGAAACTAAAAAAAAATTATAAAGAATTTTATAACGGCAATCTGTGTCCTTCGGAGCGTTGTTGATGATAGCGATCTGTGTTTAATGGAGCGACAATTAAAACCGCCTGGAACACCCCCCTTCCTTGGAAATTATATCATCACTCAGATCACCCCCTTCCATCACTATAAAAGAGTTTTTGCATTTAATATATGTTTTTATTGTTCAGTTTGATCAAACTTGACTTAAGGATGACGTTTACTCAGAATGAAAAAAAATTCCACTGATGATAATGAAAACCCAACTATTGTGTGTTATAGACCTTTTATTGTAGTGTTATTTTTCATTTTCAAAAAAGTAGGTCAATGACCTACTTTTTGAGTTAATGTCCATTGTATATTTTTGGAAAATTAAAGGAAAATCACTGAAAATTTTATACTATGATTGAGATTTTCTTAATTGTGAAAATAATACAAATTGCTCAACACTTTTGAAAATGAAATACAATTTATGAATGGCAATGACACTAAATACATACAAAGCATTAAGTTTTCCTTCACAATTTTTATAAATATTCCAGTCCGAATTTCCTCTATCACTTTTAAAATTCCTACCCATTTTTGATCCAATTTTACAAAAAATTGAATGATGATAATACAAAAACATTTATAGTTTTAAACTACTTATATTGATCTTATTCTGTTGGCATATAATTTATATGAGGTCAATGATCAAAATTTTGAGATATGGTGTCTTTTCTCGTTTTTAAGCATATTTCAATATTTTTTAAATTCATGCCATACGGTAATTATAATGAATAAATGAGGTAAAACTACCAGAAAATATGTAAAATTATATAGACTAAAATATGAAATCTTAGCTTTTAATATTAGAGTACTTCCAAAAATGTTTTAGCAGAAAACAAAATCTGCAAAATTTAGTCCGAATTTCCTCTGTTTGGCTAAAAGTCTATTTTTGTTTTGGCATAAGTCCATAATATAGTAGAAATATCGAATGTAATGTCAATAATAATTCATTTCACAGATACTTTTTGTGTTAAGAACAAATTTTACTCATGACATTGAACTTTATAACAATCCGAATTCGAGAACTCAAACCCTGAGTAAACAACACCCTTAAAGGGAACTTAAAAATGGTTTAAAGATAATTTAAAGGGAGCGTAAATGCCACTTAAATATGCTTAAAGGTGGCTTAAAGATGGCTTAAAGGTGACTTAAAGAAGTTTGGACATTAAGGATCTATAAGCTCAGCTTAAAGGTGACTTAAAGGTGGCTTAAAGATTGTATATCCTTTAAGCCACCTTTACGCCACCTTTAAGGACTTGCATAAAGATTGTTTTTCGCCCTGTGGTAGTGTAAATTGGGGGTTGCCAAGTTCAGAACTTTGACTATATATAATGGGTGAACTGATGAGACAGCTTCTTGGCTCTTCTTGTTTCAGGGGAGGGCCAATCACTAAAATATGTTCAAATCCTCTCGTCTCATAGCATGGCGAAGAGATGAGATTCGGGGAACTAGCTTCACATTTGGAACAGAGGTTCGGGAAGACGGGAAGGTTCGGCAGCCGTAAGCGGGGTCTTGTTTATGTTATGCATGGCATTTGGTAATAATGAAAATTGTTCAAATTCAAAAGTCCAAAGGAAAATTACAAAACTACAAAACTAATTATGATAATGAATGTTTGAATATATTTTATGTTTTCATGTACAGTTATAGAATATTTGAATATTTTTTATGTTTTCCCGTACTATTACAAACCGCTTATGACATGACGTCATAATGAACTCTGAAAAGCGCAACATATACTTAAGGACGACGTTTACTCAGAATGAAAAAAAATTCCACTGATGATAATGAAAAACCAACTATTGTGTGTTATAGACCTTATATGGTAGTGTTATTCTTTACTTTAAAAAAAGTAGGTCAATGACCTACTTTTTGGATTAATGGCCATTGAATATTTTTTGAAAATTCAACAAAAATCCATAAAAATTTCACACTTTGATTGAGATTTCCTTAATTGTGAAAATAATACAAATTGACTTACTCTTTAACAAATGAAATACAGTTTATGAATGATAGTGACATTAAATAGATACAAAGCATTAAGTTTTCATTCACAATTTTTATAGATATTCAAGTCCGAATTTCTTCTATCAGTTTTCAAATTACTACCCACTTTTGATTCAATATAACAAAAAACTGAATGATGATAATGCTTAAACATTTATAGTATCAAACTAAGTACATTGACCTTTCTCTGCTGACATAAAATTTATATTAGGTCAATGATCAAAATTTTAAGATATGGTGTCTTTTATCATTTTTGAGCATTTTTCAATATTTTTGAAGCGTTTGCCATACGATTATCTAAACGAAAAAAAGCAAGATAAAACCAACAGAAAATATTCAAAATTATGTTGACTAACAAATAAAATCTTAACTTTAAATAATATAGTACTACCAAAAATATTTCAGTGGAAAACAAAATTGGAAAAAATTAGTCCGAATTTCCTCTGTTTAGCTAAAAGTCAAACTTTGTTCGACCAAAATTCCATAATTTAGAACAAATATCGATTGTTATGCCAATATTAATTCATTTCATAAATACTTTTTGTATTTTAAACAAATTTTACTCATGAAATTGAACTTTGTAACAATCCGGATTTGAGAACTCAAACCCTGAGTAACCAACGTCCTTAATGTTATCTGACGTCAAAATGATCATTAGAAATATATGTACTTGTGTATCTATGCTGATTGTTCAAAACTCATGCAGATTAAAAATGAAACCGGTAAAGTTTTGAATCGGCTTTCTGTTATTAAGGTCTTCCGTTTCCAACGGAAGACCTTACTGTTATTGCTTTGTTTCTTTTTCCCTTTTATTTTTTTTTCTTACGCATTTTTGTACAAGCGATTTCTTGAAAACGACTTGACTGATTTCCTTGAAAATTTCAGATCTTGTAGATATTGATAAAAACCTTATATATAATTTTTTATTTTAATGACGTCATTTCCGTTCGGGAGATATTGACGTTTTAATGATTTTTAGAGGGTCATTTTGTCCTGCTATCTCCTCCTAAACGAAAAAAGATATTGAATTTAAATTTTCAGGGATTGTAGACAAAAGATTGTAGATGTGTTTAAAGGCATTTGTGGTTGTCTGGCTTCAAAGGCGTCGAAGCTCGCCTGGACCCGAAAATCGAGTTTAAAAAAACGACGCAATTTTTAATGATTTTTGTTCTTTATCTCCTTTCCTGAAAATATTTTACCATAACATATAGAGCAAATAAAATTTATATTTACAGGATCTTCCGTTTGATAACAAGAAAAAGGGGCTGGTCCCTTAAATAAGGGGCCAAAAGGGCTCTAAAGTCTGTCTTCCATAGCACTTTACTGAGAAATATTTTGTCATATGTTTAAGAAGCAAAAATGTTCATCTTTTACGAATTAAACTATACATTATAAATTTTTTATTATGCGTTACGTAATTAGGGGTTTTAAGGGGCCAAAAATCCAAAACTTCGATCGAATATATCTCAAAAAGGACAAATATTTTGAAAAGCAATACAGAATAAAAGATGCTTAGAATGATGTTTATAACAATATTCAATCATAAAATTTTCGTTATCTGGCCCCAATAAGGAGATTAGGGGTCGGCCTCTAAAATGTCCTTTCCCAGATAGCTCTTAAACGGCAAAGAATTTCTAAACACTTGTTGAACAAAATAAGTTTAATATCAAAAGAACTTTCGTATGATGCCAAGAAAAAGGGGCTGGCCCTTCAATTTAGGGACCAAAAGGGCTCTAAAGTCTTTCTTCCATAGCACTTTACTGAGAAATGTTTTGTAATATGTTTAGGAAGCAAAAATGTTCATCTTTCACTAATAAAACTATGCATTATAAAATTTTTATTATGCGTTACGTAATTAGGGGTTTTAAGGGGCCAAAAGTCCAAAACTTCGATCGAATATATCTCAAAAAGGACAAATATTTTAAAAAGCAATATAGAATAAAAGATGCTTAGAATGATGTTTTAAACAATATTCAATCATAAAATTTTCGTTATCTGGCCCCAATAAGGAGATTAGGGGTCGGCCCCTTAAATATCATATCCCAGATAGCTCAAAAACGGCAAAGAATTTCTAAACACTTGTTGTACAAAATATGTTTAATATCAAAAGAACTTTCGTATGATGCCAAGAAAAAGGGGCTGGCCCTTCAATTTAGGGGCCAAAAGGGCTCCAAAGTCTGTCTTCCATAGCACTTTACTGAGAAATATTTTGTCATATGTTTAAGAAGCAAAAATGTTCATCTTTTACTAATTAAACTATACATTATAAATTTTTATTATGCGTTACGTAATTAGGGGTTTTAAGGGGCCAAAAGTCCAAAACTTCGATCGAATATATCTCAAAAAGGACAAATGTTTTGAAAAGCAATATAGAATAAAAGATGTTTAGAATGATGTTTTAAACAATATTCAATCATAAAATTTTCATTATCTGGCCCCAATAAGGAGATTAGGGTTCGGCCCCTAAAACGTCATATCCCAGATAGCTCAAAAACGGCAAAGAATTTCTAAACACTTGTTGAACAAAATATGTTTAATATCAAAAGAACTTTCGTATGATGCCAAGAAAAAGGGGCTGGCCCTTCAATTTAGGGACCAAAAGGGCTCTAAAGTCTTTCTTCCATAGCACTTTACTGAAAAATGTTTTGTTATATGTTTAGGAAGCAAATGTGTTCATCTCACATTTATTTAACAACATATTATAATTATTTTATCATGTGTTCCGTATTAAGGGGTTTTAATGGGTTTTAAGGGGCCAGAAGTACCAAACTTTGATAACATACCTCAAACAGAACAAATATTTTAAAAAACATTATTTTGAAAATCAATATAGAATAAAATGCTGAGAATGATGTTCCTAATAAAATTCAACCATCAATTTTTTTGGTTGCCCCAATAAGGAGATAAAGGGTCAAATATCAAAGTCAAGGTCATATAACCTTCAAAAAATCGCACGGAAGACCTCCTCGTTGCTCGCAACGAGATCGTGTCTAGTTGCTTTGTTTCTTTTTCCCTTTTATTTTTTTTTCTTACGCATTTTTGTACAAGCGATTTCTTGAAAACGACTTGACTGATTTCCGTGAAAATTTGAGATCTTGTAGATATTGATAAAAACCTTATAAATAATTTTTTATTTTAATGACGTCATTTCCGTTCGGGAGATATTGACGTTTAAGTGATTTTTAGAGGGCCATTTTGTCCTGCTATCTCCTCCTAAACGAAAAAAGATATTGAATTCAAATTTTCAGGGATTGTAGACAAAAGATTGTAGATGTGTTTAAAGGCATTTATGGTTGTCTGGCTTCAAAGGCGTCGAAGCACGCCTGGACCCGAAAATCGAGTTTGAAAAAACGACGTAATTTTTAATGGTTTTCGTTCTTTATCTCTTTTCCTGAAAATATTTTAACATAACATATAGAGGAAATAAAATTTGTATTTACAAGAGCTTTCTTTATATGTCAAGAAAAAGGGGCTAGCCCCTGAAATTAGGGGCAATTAGGGCTGTAAAGTCTGTCATCCATAGCACTTTACTGAGAAATTTTTTGTTATATATTTCATAAGCAAAAATGTTTATCTTTCACTAATAAAACTATACATTATAAAATGTTTATCATGCGTTACGTAATAAGGGGTTTTAAGGGGCCAGAAGTCCAAAACTTCGATCAATTATATCTCAAAAAGGACAAATATTTTGAAAAGCAATATAGAATAAAAGATGCTTAGAATGGCGTTTTAAAAAATATTCAATCATAAAATTTTCGTTATCTGGACCCAATAAGGAGATAAGGGGTCGGCCCCTAAAACGTCCTATCCCAGAAAGCTCAAAAACGGCAACGAATTTCTAAACCCTTCTTGAACAAAATATGTTTAATATCAAAAGACCTTTCATTTGATGCCAAGAAAAAGGGGCTGGCTCTTCAGTTTAGGAGCCAAAAGGGCTGTAAAGTCTTTCTTCCATAGCACTTTACTGAGAAATATATTGTAATATGTTTAAGAAGCAAAAATGTTCATCTTTCACTAATAAAACTATACATTATAAAAAATTTATTATGCGTTACGTAATTAGGGGTTTTAAAGGGCCAAAAGTCCAAAATTTTGATCGAATATATCTCAAAAAGGACAAATATTTTAAAAAGCAATATAGAATAAAAGATGCTTAGAATGATGTTTATAACAATATTCAATCATAAAATTTTCGTTATCTGGCCCCAATAAGGAGATTAGGGGTCGGCCCCTTAAATATCATATCCCATATAGCTCAAAAACGGCAAAGAATTTCTAAACACTTGTTGTACAAAATATGTTTAATATTAAAAGAACTTTCGTATGATGCCAAGAAAAAGGGGCTGGCCCTTCAATTTAGGGGCCAAAAGGGCTCTAAAGTCTGTCTTCCATAGCACTTTACTGAGAAATATTTTGTCACATGTTTAAGAAGCAAAAATGTTCATCTTTTACTAATTAAACTATACATTATAAATTTTTTATTATGCGTTACGTAATTAGGGGTTTTAAGGGGCCAAAAGTCCAAAACTTCGATCGAATATATCTCAAAAAGGACAAATATTTTGAAAAGCAATATAGAATAAAATATGTTTAGAATGATGTTTTAAACAATATTCAATCATAAAATTTTCGTTATCTGGCCCCAATAAGGAGATTAGGGGTCGGCCCCTAAAACGTCTTATCCCAGATAGCTCAAAAACGGCAAAGAATTTCTAAACACTTGTTGAACAAAATATGTTTAATATCAAAAGAACTTTCGTATGATGCCAAGAAAAAGGGGCTGGCCCTTCAATTTAGGGACCAAAACGGCTCTAATGTCTTTCTTCCATAGCACTTTACTGAAAAATGTTTTGTTATATGTTTAGGAAGCAAATGTGTTCATCTCACATTTATTTAACAACATATTATAATTATTTTATCATGTGTTCCGTATTAAGGGGTTTTAATGGGTTTTAAGGGGCCAGAAGTACCAAACTTTGATAACATACCTCAAACAGAACAAATATTTTAAAAAACATTATTTTGAAAATCAATATAGAATAAAATGCTGAGAATGATGTTCCTAATAAAATTCAACCATCAATTTTTTTTGGTTGCCCCAATAAGGAGATAAAGGGTCAAATATCAAAGTCAAGGTCATATAACCTTCAAAAAATCGCACGGAAGACCTCCTCGTTGCTCGCAACGAGATCGTGTCTAGTTTTTTTTTTATAATTTATTACTTGTGTTGTATATATATATATATATATATATATATATATATATATATATATATATATAATTCAAAATGAGTGAAAGGTGATATCACACAGTATAAATAATCAGAAAAGAAAAAGAAAATGAACAGTTCCAAAGTGTCTATTCACCAGCGCTTTCTGGATTTACATCCTTCTTCAGGTAAATGTACATAAGTTATGAACTTGTTTTCCTTAGAAACGTTTACTATGACGTCATGATGTAACGAGAGTCTTTTCAGGGAAGGAATAAATCCATGACGTCATAATACAATATAAAACGTTAAAGTTCGGGAACACTGAATTAGACACAATATAATCATAACGACATCAATAAATTTACAAATACAAAGACTGATTAGAACAAAGATGATTATACAGATATTTAATGTTTGTTGAAATTTGGGGAAAATGATTTAATAAAATAGTTCTCTTTCACAAGTCTCATGGCGGTTGAATCGGTTTTAAGTTTATAAAATGGGAATACTTTATAATCTCCCTTAGCACATCTGTCAAAATGTACACTGCATGGGGTGTTTCTGAGGTTACTCGGCGATATCCAGGTTAAATAGTCCGCCTGACGTGTGCGATAAGGCCGTGAAACTCATAGCACAATATTCGGATAATCGCTGCTACACTACTGGCTCAGAAAACTCCTGTCTGTCATTTATGCACTTTTCTTTAAATGAAATACTATTTTAATGGTTATGTTTCTGAATTTTAAACTGTGGGCAAAAGGGTTATTTTGGTATTTTTTTAATCTTTACAAAATAATTTGTTAAAGACCGCTACAGAATTTTTGCCGTTTCGTTTTCTACTTCACCATTTAATAAATCCGCTTTCAGTCGACAAAGGTGAATGAGCTAAAGAGGACATTGTATACATGCATACAGTATACATTTTTAACAAATAACAAATTTACCATCCTGACACTCATATCCCTGCCATCCGGGGTTACACCCAGAATCGCAAGAACCATTGAATCTGTTACAACCATCACAGGTGTCGATACATCTGTCAGCACAATCTTGTCCAAAAAATCCAGAAGGGCAAGCTACATTAAACACATGGATTATGAAGCAAATACGAACATAGAATCCGACTCTGGCATTCTGTCATTGAATGAGTGAAATATTGGCAACTAACAGATGATTGGAGGAGACAACATTTCTATTCAGTCGGTTCCAGCCAGTTAACTTTTTATCATTTTATTTTTAGAGAAGGTAAATACATTATATGAAGGTTGTATTGATGTATGTAAAATCTAAATGTGATTAATCAATAATTCTGAACTATATCAAAAAAGTTTAAATTAATTTCTCTTGATGAATTAAATTGTGTTTTGCTTAAAATGATCCTCAAACATTTTATAGAGAGCAGGTTGAGTATGAAGTCAGACCTTGTTGAGCGTTATTACTTACGTGTTTTACACAGGTCCCCGTGATAACCAACATCACATCCAGTCAAACATGTTCCGTTAATATTGGAACAGTGGTTGACGTCACGACAATGTCCGCATGTTTTACTGCAGTTATCACCAAACGATTCCTTGTCACAAGCTGGTGAGCAAAAAAAGTGTTATGTTTTAAACCATCCTACATTTTCTGTGAATGATATCCACAATCTAATTAAAATTAGATCCTTCACGCTCTCGTATTTGATATGTCGCTGTGAGGATCTAACAACATCCCATACGGGGTCATCTCAGATTGAACTTTCTATTAGCCAATGATATTGCCGATTCCGTGCTCATGGCTGAAAGTTCGGAACGTATAAGACTTACCCACGGCTTACGTAAATATCCGAGGTGTCACAAACGAAAGTATTGCCTGGTTCCCTGTTAGAGTGAGAACCAGGCAACTAAACCTAAACAAAAATGGCGGAGTCCATTACGCCAAGAAAACATTTTTTTCTTGGCGATATGTGCATTGTTTGTGGGTTTTCATTTGTTCTAATTGAAAAAACATCCGACGGAAAGGAGAACATTAACAAATTTTACAACAACAAATTAAGATTGAATAAGGACAGAGTGAGTTGTATCAAAAAGGTAACTGAAACATCAATCGACGTCGACAATTGTTCCAATGCAGGTGTGTGTCGTAAGTGTTACAGAACGATCGAAACTATCTTAAAAACGGACGAAAAAAACAATGATGCGAAACAAAAAATTAAGGACAGCGTTGATCGCGTACACAGGACCCAGATCTTATCCCTGCCATCCCCCAGACGGAAAATCATCACCAAAAGATTGCTCCGAAGCCCTGAAAATGTCAGTCGCCCCGCAAAATCTCTTGCCACAGTATCTTATGTATCGCCTGTCAAAATAGCTCCATTCCGTGAGTTGGGGAATAAAAGTATCAAACAACAGTGCGAGGTAACTTTTTAAAAATGATATTATACAATTGTTCCTGTCTTGTATTATTTACAGTTGTTCCAGACTTGTATCATTTAATTCTTAGTACTCTGACATTACTGATGAGTTTACACAATCCATACTATATTTGTCATTGAATTACTTACATCCACAGATATCCAGTGTCATCAACATCAAAAATAAAAATGAGATGATTGGTATGTATGTTTTGATTTTGAAAACAAACAAATGAAATCAAGGAACAAAATTACAATTTAGTATATAGATGCATTTAGAAACACCAGGTTAAAACAGATATTTGCTGCTATTGTACAGCCCTGTCTACAAATGTTGAAGAAAAGCCTAAACTATCATCAAAGAGATCACTTAACTTCAGTTCAGTGAAGCCGACAGATGGATCTGTTGAGGTTGATAAAATTAAAACTATATCCTTTACAATTCAAGTTGATGAGTTCTGTTCCAGTTCAGCTTATCTTAGTAATGTTTATAGTAGTGCAAATGTAGACAAAGACTGTTGATACTAACCCTGTTGATACTAACTTTTTCCGCTAGACTTTAAAAAAACTGTAATGCAAGTTGTAAATTTGAAGTATTTATACAATGGTTCGAATTGTAAAATTCTTTTGTTTTTACTAACTGTTGATTTCAGTGCTTTTATATTTGCTTCTTTTTTTCATTATATCCAAGCTCTGATTACTCTATCTTTACAAACTCTATGAAATTTTATGAGAAATAAGGAAAGAGATAAATTAAATCAGAATTACCAGATCCAGAAATAAACTCATTTTGGAATCATTTTTTTGAAAGAATCAACACACATTTGAAGAATTGACATTACAGTAATTAATAAATGTTCTAAGAAATAATGTACATTTTTACATAATCCATATATAGAGTAATGCAGTTTGGTTATTGTATAGTTGAATTGACTAACATTATTCAGATGTTTATTCAAAAATTTACTGCATGTCAACTTTTTTCTCTAGGGTATCATATATTTTGTTGAGACTCTGAAGAAAAACATACCTGGATGATCAGATGTAAGGCTTAATCTTTTATACATAACACAAGACGTGTTTAATTCTATCAAATTATAATTTTGGGTCATAATGGTATATTTACCAAACTTTCATTTAAATTTAGAATGATTAGTTTATGCACTGTCATTTGATGATGTGATCCTGTAAGGACAATTTAAAATTTGAGTTACACTATTATGAAATATTTAATCATCATCCAAATAGTAGAGAATTTCTGTTAATATGTTAGTATTTTTTTATAGGTTAACATTTATTATGCAAGTGGAAAGAAATCTGCCACAATTGTATTTGAGGAGTACAAAAGTATCTGCAAGGCCTTTGTGGATCACAGTCCTAATACAGACCAGATAATTGTTGAAAATATTGCAAAGCGAGATAAAGTAGTATTGATAAATGCTGCAAACAAGCTGGTTAAAGAAGAATGCAGGAAAATTTGCAAAAGAGGATCTGGGTCTATTCTGCAGAAAAAGGAACATCATGACTTTTTAAGGTTTTCTTGGGAAAATTACTACTATGAACTTCAAAGTTCCTGTCCTCTCTTATTATCAACAGTGTCTGCTATTGTCTGTGACATACCACCTGCCATTCCAAGCAAGCATTTCATGCATATCATGATAACAGCAGCCATAGGACTCCATAGCAGAAGCCAGGAGTTATCAGTTGTACAGTACTTAATTGGAATGGTTTTAACCCATGGAGGCTGTGCGCAAAAGGTATTTCACATACAGCATTTTGTGCACCTTTTAGGTTCCCCAAGCTGAAGCTTAAATCAGTTTTTTTTATCACCTGTTTGTCTTTCCTGAAAGCTTTTAACATTTTCATTGCTTTTTGATAACCTATAAAATATTTTTTTCTGTTAAATGCCTAATACCTTTATATATAAGATGATCAAATTTGAGGGGAAAAAAAGAAATGTATTTTTTGTTCAAATTCTTGTGTGTATGGTACATGTGGTAAATTACACAGTATGATACTTTTTAATAATAAAAAAAGGACATACAGTGCCTATCCACCTTGGGTCTTGCTGTGCACCCGCAAACCCTGCACAGGAAGCTGGCTACCTGGGAGTCAACTCTTAGTGAAAATCTACTTCAAATCAAGGAAGCATGGGCAAATGGAGGTGAAACAAAGTATCAACTTGTAGGAGATAACTGGGATAAAAACATTCTTCCTTCATATAGGTAAATATCGCAGATTCTTCTGTTAAAAGTGCATTACAATGTAATGAAGGAAAGATGTGAAATATTTTTTGTGAATTCAAATGTGCAAATATAATTAATAGTACTAGTACTGGTAATCATTAAAAATTAACAATTTAAAATTTATTATAGGACAACGGAAAGAGGAACACTTTCTTTGCACCTTTTCAATGTGTATGCAGTAGTGGATAGAGTTATTCCCACATCTAAGTCTCCTGATGTCGGCGTGCACACTCAAGTTGACCTATCTCTGCTAACTTTTATCCCCTCGATTGATGAACAAGACATTCTCCTTAAAGAGCTTACATTTCAGTTTGCATCCTCTGTAATTGAACATCATCCAAAACTGAAACAAAATTTTCAGCACATATACCCAATTCACCTCAAGCACAAATACAGCCAGTTTGCCGGACTTAAAACAACTCAGGTATTGCTCATCTTTTCTTTTATGCTATGTATGGATACAATTTAAACTTTCTGCTGAAGCTTGGCTAAAGCATTTAAATGCAAGAATTTTTTTAATCAGCAACACTGGTACTTAGATGCAATTATAAATATTGAATATTTTTAAAATTTTAGTACCCTCTAGGACTGTTCGATTGCAATGAGAACAAAACACAAGAAATTATTCAACTGATGAAAACATTGTCTGACTTATTTGTTCCAATTAAAGATGGAGATATGGTTGAACCAGTGTTTTTTGGAGGTATTCACCAATATCTTTTTGAGTCTGATGTTGATGATGGGATTTAATGTAGTCTGTTTTCTTTGTTTTGCTTTTCCTCGCACTGTTCATGATTATTTTTGTTCATTTTTTAGGTGACAGACTCACAGATGAACGAGTAAATGGTGCCCAGTGTGCAATGAAAAATGAAAATTCACCTACAGAGAGATTAGAAGGCTTCATCTCTAAAATTGAGGATTTCCACCGCCTTATGAACTTTTTAGAGGTATGCAAGGTTTTTGTTACGTTTTATGTTGGTCATTATTATGATGTATCATGGTAATGCCTACTTCAGGTTCTTGTATAAAAATTTATTTTCTGAAGGGCTAATGTCAAAGATACAATTAAGGGTTTGATATACATGTATAATCATCATTACTATATTCTAATTTGCAAATTCTAAGGATACATTACTTGGTATATCAGGCTATCCACAAACTGACCTACGACACAGGAAGTGGGCGTGATCCTTGCACCATGTATTACTATAGAAACCTTCTGAATGCAAGAAATGTGAAGGGACATGTGAAGAATTCTTACAGGCCTTACAAGCAGCTCTTTTATACAGTCCTTGATGCTTTGTGCATTGTACATTTTTTAAATCATTTTCATCTTGCTGATCTGGATTCAGAAATTCCATTCCCAGACAATTTTATGCAAATGACCAATGAAGACAAAATAGACTGGTTGAATGAAACCTGCAGAACAATATTGAAAGGTGAATTCTTTGATAATGAAGACGACATTTTCTCCTCCTTGAGAAAAATACTGGAAGATCCAAATCATGAAGAAAACTACTGGGTATCTTGCCGCCAGAATCAGAGATTTCATTGTCATTTCTGTGACAGAAATTATGCTTGTGTAGGATCTCTAAAAGCACACGAAGAGAGAGTTCACAACTATATTGCTAGGGTGCAGAAAAAAACACAGAGCAAAGAACAAAGAAAACTAAAGGACTACATCAGTATGCTGTTCAAATTAATTTTGATTCACAGAAACCTGGATGAGGCCGTAGACATGGGAGACGGAGAACGTTCTACAAGATCTGCGAAATATGAACTTCCCATTTACCACAAAACGGGGAAAACGAAATACACAATTGGATCTATACACCTCACTGCACTTGTTTCAGGGCTGCTTTCACCTCAGCAAACTGAGCGTCTTATTGCAAACCGTTTTGTGAATGTGCAAGGAGGTGCCAATAACAATATTGCTCTTGATGAATATCTTGAGATGCTCAATAGAGACAGCAAAATTGCGTGCAGGGGCCACCAAACAAAGGAAAGTATCCTCAAGCATTCAAAGGAATACCCTCTTCTTGTAGAAATGACCAAACATGTGGAAAAAATCAGCAGTGCAAGTGTACGTAAAGGTTTTCACCATTTGCCATCATACACAGCTGATGTGCAACTTGTCCTGAAAGACCTGCTGGAAAGAAATGCTGTTCAGAGTGAAGAGGAAATCAAATGTAAAAACTTAATTGCAGAACGAAACCCATTTGACAAATGTGCAAGTAAACTATCAACAATGATTCAAAGGCATAACCCAACATCCCCATATTGCAGACTGAAAGACCCTCATGTTTAAATGACTATGTATGTACATAGTAATTAACTTCTTAATTTTTCTGATAGAATGCAGTTGTTCATAATTAAAAATCTTATTACCAAATCTGCAATAGACTGACTGAATTTTAAATGCAAGTTGACATTTGTTTACTTCATAAGTTAATTACCAAGATGTGACTATTTGAACTTTACAAGTACCTAATATCACTGTTTATTTGCAGAATGTGCAGAACATTGATTATACTGTAATTCAAAATACTGCTCAGACTGTCAAGTACATGTAGATACTAAATGTTGAAATTAACCATTGTGTAAATGCATAAGCATGTGAACTGTATGTTAAAATCATGCCCACGTAAAGACTCATTAAGTACATGTAAAAATAAAGAAGTAAAACATAAGCTAATTATCTTTATTAACACGAGCAAAAGATGTAAAAATAAAAGATTACAAGGATGAGTTTTTAGTATTTTAATCTTTTGAGACAATATGATAGGTGTGTTTAATGTCATAATTCATCAAAATCACCTGAACTTTCAAAATCTGTCACCTCAGATTCAGAATCTGACACATTTTCATCAGTTTCAATAGAACTACTTTTCAAAAGTCTTTCCAATTGTAACTGTGAACAATCACCACATTTACATTCATCTTCACATATGTCACAACAGGTGTGTTTTTCCATGTCACTATGAATTTCCTGCAGTTCTGAGTCCTTTAGAAAAGATTTCATAATGGATACTCTTCTGCAACTGGGATCACGAATAACACATTTCACATCAGTATCAATGTTACGCACGTTGTATGAATTGTGCAGCAATACAGCACAGGATGGATTACCATCTCTACCAATACGACCGATACCTTGGATAAGGTCTACTGCTGTTAGTGGAGGTCCATAGAGAACAAGTGAATGAAATCCTTGAATATCCACTCCCATGCCAAGAGCACTTGTGGCAATAATTATCCGTAAGTCACTCTGTGGATTTCCCAAATCAGAAATTATTTTGTCTTTGGTCTTTTCTGCAGACTCTGAATGAAACATTGCTACACAGCTAATCAAATTTGGACATTCTGATAAAATATATTGATAAATAATGGAAGCATCCTTTATAGAATTGCAATACACTAAAGACTTTGGGAATTCTTCCTTTAGTTTCTCAAGTCCATCAACAAGCCACAGTAATGCCATCTCGACTGAATTGTGCACTTTTTTAACAACAAGTTTAATGTTTGATTTATTTGGTGATAGTGTAATTTCGGCAGGATCCTTCAGATTCAAAAGTGTTAATGTTTTCTTTCTTATTTTTAAAGAGCATGTTGCACTAAGGGCTAAAAGTGGGGCATCTGGATAAAATGAACGTAATTCTCCTAATTGGGCAAACCAGCCTCTAAATGCTTCTTTTCCTTTGTCTGACTGTAGACCCCTGATAAGAAAATCAATAAATTTTATATAACTAGGTTATTGGTAAAATATCAGTTTGCTCTGTTTATACTGAAGTGTAACAAGTAAACAGTAGTATTGGGACGGGTAGTAAATAATTTGAAACTTCACAAAATCTAACATTATTTTTCAGTGAATCTGTAGGAGGAAGGAGATATTCCAGGGGCCTTTATTTCATTCTCATTTATTATCTGCCAAATATTTTGAAAAGCTTCATATTGTGGAAAAGTTAAACCTTTTAAACAGATATTTAATTGGAATGAATGTTCAGTTTTACAATTATATTGCAAAAACCTCTTGAGGAACATGCTGTCTTCTATTATATTTGTACCAAATAAAGTATTATCTTTTAAAAGCATGAGATGCAAAGATATTTTCTAATTATTAAAACTGAAGGATAATAAATATGTCCCTTGAATGGCCTGAAGAATTGATAGTTTTATATGGGCAATGTTGTGGCAGTAATTTTAAACTAATGATAAGATTGTATTGCATATCAACAAACATTTCATACCGTTCATAAAACATACCATGTATATATTGTGTGAAATTCATCCACCACTATAAGGGTAACATTTAGCCCCTGGAAAGCTGTTCTCCATTCTGGTTCTCCAACCAATGTCTCTGGTGATGCATAAATCAAATCAATGTCTCCTCGTTTGATTTTTTCATCCATATGTACACTTTCACCTGACAATTTGATATCAATGACATTTACATATCACTAAGTACAAATACAACCGTACAATATACAGGCGCGGACCCCCCCCCCCCCCTCCCCCCCTCGTTCAATTGACGTTTATAGATATACATTTAAGTCATGATTTTGTAACAATACCTTTGTAGCCCACGTTTAAATGGCTGATGCGGGACATTTTTTTGGTCTGGTCCTTCATCAAAGCTATCAAAGGAGAGCACACTAAAACGTGGACTGAACCGGGCCCCTGGTTCATTCGCTTCTGAGCGGCTGCGTATAGTTGAAAAGGCAAAGACTTTCCAAATCCTGTTGGCAGGACAGCTATACAATCCTTCTTTTCTGCTGCGTGTTTTATTATCTCTTTCTGTTCAGGTTTAAGTACACTTACGCCAAAATCTGGTAAGATTTCCAAAACAATACTTTCCAAACTGAGCGCCGCCATTTTTACGATACAACCGAGAAGTAGTTTGAAACCGATTATATGATTGGCTATCTTTCTAAAATTTGATTGGCTGCTATTTTTTTCGCAAAGTTCAATCTGAGATGACCCCGTATGGGATGTTGTTAGATCCTCACAGCGACATATCAAATACGAGAGCGTGAAGGATCTAATTTTAATTAGATTGATGATATCCAAGGAATGAATTCAATTACAACTAATTTAAACGAGCATCAAATCATATTAAACCTTTTTTTGCTGATATTTGATTTGTTAACGCTAATAGTAAAAATCCGATCGGAAAAGTTTACATACATTTATATATATGTTTATTATTTTTAAACATTTGAAATTTTTCTTTTTTAATTTACTGGCAGTAGACTGAAAGAGAGGGAGTCCATAGATTTTATTTAATAGTATATATAATTTTGTATTGTTTGTATTTGTTGTTTATATATTTTACTTTGAAAAAAAGTCATTTTATTACTATATAACATCTTTTAAGTGCGTTATCTTAAGCAAGCACTTAGTTATTCAATGACTTTATCCAAAAAAATATCATTCTAATATAATGACTTTGAAACTATTATTTATTGTCTTTAAGATAAACAACATTGTATACAGACCAATCTCTTTAGCTATATTAACATATACACACTAATAGGCAATATGTAGCCTACATAATTTTTATTTAATACTTATAACTTATGTGTAATTACTGAAAAAAAATAGTTGTTCATTTATAAACTTTAAACATGTTTTACTCATGTAACTTAGATGTTCTCTTAATAGATCAACTTAAACATTCTGGGTGCACTTCATTACCATCTTGACACTCATATCCCTGCCATCCGGGGTTACACCCAGAATCACAAGAACCATTGAATCTGTTACAACCATCACAGGTGTTGTTACATTCGTGAACACAATCTGGTCCAAAGAATCCGAATGCGCAAGCTGAAAGTAATGGATAGCGTATGAATTATACTCACATCTGTCAGCTAGATACATTTAAAATGGACGCTTGCCATTTCGTCAACTAAAAAGCAAGTTAAAATTGTTTTTCTCTTCTTTCTTAAAATATATTATATTTCCACTCACATGCTTTACATGTTTCCCCATCATAACCAATTTTGCATCCTGTTAAATATGACCCGTTAGTGAATTAATTTTCCACTTACGTGTTTCACATGTTTCACCACGATTCCCAGCTTCGCACCCAGTTAAGCATGACCCGTTGGTGTTAACGCACTGAGTTAGGTCACGGCAGTGTCCACATTCTTGTTGACACTCAGCACCATAATATCCTCGACCACACGCTATTGAAGAAATACGATGTTTACTTGCACATTATAAGTTGGTCAATATTATGGAACAGTAACTAAAAATGTATGCAAACCAACATCACTGAACACTTTTCCAAGAAAAATTTTTAAAATGTATACTTGCATGGTGTTAACTTAACAGTAAACTAATACCAAAGAAACTATAACGCAGTAAAAGTTTGCGTTCTGAATGGCAACACAAAAGGGTTGTAGTAAGCTTGGTTTTTTTTTGGTCATTCATCAAAAACGTTGGCGACAAATCTTGTTTTTTTATTACGAAAATTACTAAAACTCAAGATACTAGGCGCACTTTATCTCTATGAATATATTCTGAAACACATGTCCTAACATTGAAAATTGATAACAAAAAGATTTAGAGGCCTGCGCTTGGAATTAGCAGTGATCGTTGAGTATCAATATTATTAATTTTTTTTAAAAATCCAACGAACAGTAAATCGTTGCACAGAGAGAAAAGTCACTACTTCATTGGTGGCGTTAGTATATAATGCAGAATCACACAATCTGGTATATCTTGGTTTATAGAAAGGGTGGTGTTCGCTTATTTACTAAAAGATGAAGTTCTACCGTTACAGGTAATATTTACGTAACATAAAAATCGTACACATTGTAAATCAGTTACACTAAAACCATACTTTAGTATTCATGTATAGTCCAAATGTTTAAAAATGTTTACTAGAACATGCATTACCTGATCTACAAAGGTAACCTTGATACCCAGGCTTGCAGCCCTGACAGGTGCCCGTTTCAAAGTGACAGTAACAATTGGTATCTGGACAGGCGTTAGAACAGTGCGGCCCGTAAAACCCTCCAGGACATCCTATAAAGAGTAAAAACAGCCACCACTTAAATCAATTGTAATGGTTTCTTATTCATTTTAAAAACATTTAATTAAAAGAGTATATATATCATGCCCTTTACATTTAATTAAAAGAGTATATATATCATGCCGCTAAATATTATCTCAGGTACATCAAAATCACGTTTGACAATGTACGGTGATAAAGTATCACTACACAAATGATTACCAGTTTTCGTTTTTCAAATAAAATCAAAGTACTGAAGTACTGACGGGAGTTGATTTTGTCGATTATCATTTATTCAAAATCAACAATACTGTGATTTTGCATGACAAGAAGTATCAGTAATCGAAATATTTCCGAGAAATTTTTTTATGGATCCAGGCAAGATTGAACTCTTGTCTTGTTCAACCAAACACTCAGCTGTCTCCGTTTATCTCCGACAAGCAAGAGAGCCTCTGTTTTGTCGGATATTAACGGAGACAGCCAAGCGTCTGGTTGAACGAGACTTCATTGAGCTGTAGCGTAGGAATGCATACGACTTTAAAAAATATTTAAACTGTTTGTACAATTTAAAATCTTACTATTTTCATGGTAATGAAATATATTTTCTTGAAAAACAATGCTTCAGAATACATAGCATCGACTTTATCGGTTATTTTCAAGAACTAAGTGTTGTCAGCGGTATTGATTTGTGCTTAGGTCCAAACACTGTTTCACTTTCGTTTTGCCCGAGTAAGTGCATAGGAGAGTTGATCAAAATCAACTCCCAAAAAAGGGGGTAAAAAAACTATTCCCCACCTACTTTGATTATTAGCTCATATACATGTATAAGATATAAGTCTGCAACGTATCTCTCTACCCCCCCACCCCCCATCGCTTTGATATTTTAATCTTTAAAATAATATATACCAATTCAGTCTGTTGATTTACAATTTCATTTCACTCGACTCCCAAACCTATGAGTAATGACTTCAGAATCTAGTATTATATTCACCGCTGTCTTATGGCTGTTTTTCG
Source organism: Magallana angulata (assembly GCF_025612915.1). Classification (NCBI taxonomy): domain Eukaryota; kingdom Metazoa; phylum Mollusca; class Bivalvia; order Ostreida; family Ostreidae; genus Magallana; species Magallana angulata. The sequence goes on from NW_026441649.1 coordinate 75,046, forward strand.
TTTTTGTCAATTGTCTGACGTGACAACCATATTCCCATTCTCCGACAATCATCCGCTCGTCTATGCCAACGTTTTCAGGTCTCTGAATGTGGCTCCTCATTGTACCGCGCATGCTGCACCTGATTACTGGTTTTCTGCGTAACTACTCCTGTTTAGGGATCATAGACTCATCTTTATTTTGAAGAATGACAACAGCAAAGCTGGCCTCTTGTATCACACACCAGCGCATTATGCTTCCTTTTGTGTCTTAAGCGGGTACAATAGGGCGCTATTCTTGGTTTATCAAATGCTAGTCATGTTGGTTGGTTTCTTAACTACTGATGATACAGGGGATTTGATAAAAGCGCATGCATGTGTTCGTATCAGTACTATAACAATCCTGCATTATATTGCAAATTACAAGTGAGTTTAAATACGTCCTAGTATTAGACGTAATTTTAGACTCTTATCATTACAAGGCAAGCGTCACTGGACGCAGTATTGCTGCTCCAAACGTGCATTGATATTTTATTGACATATGTACACCCACAACATCAGTATTCAATGTTGAATTCAAGGAATAAGGAACACTCACCATACACCTCCACTTCACAGAGGTCACTCATTACTGTAGCAGAGTACCCTCTAGGGTAGGTAACTCCTGGTTGTCTCTCGTTGTAGTAGATAACATACTGTCCATGTATAGGACAGGTGGTGGTTAAGACAGCAGGTATGGTGAGTGCTGTAAAGTTGTCGTCCTTGTAACACAGTGTTCCCTGTAGTATGTCTGTTGTGTTGGAGACGTACACCGATAATCCAAGGAAGTAATTTGACAAACCAGCATAAAAGTCTACAAAAGGAATCACGATCAAAGATGAACTGATAAAGAAGCTAGATAAATTAAACAATATCGTTATTGCAACACGGTCTATAAAAAATCCTAAAAATATTATTGTAATGGAATTCTTGTGGAGTTGTGTGTAGGTAGTACATAAAACGATAAGCAGTGGAATAAACAAAAGGTTTGCATGTTTTTAGTCCTTAAAGCTGACATGAATTCATAAAAGCATTTGGTCGCCATATTAGTTTCGATCGCTCCTCTACTGTCACTGGGGTATATATACCGGTTGAGCAAGTTACGGTCGGTTGCCTTCTGATCGAGGCATTCAGGTTGCACGGACTTTAAATGCATGATTTACACAATGTAGTTAAATGTAATAAATAATAAAGGAAACAACAATCAATAAAATACAAAATATATTTATTCTTTGAAAGAATTTCCAAGGTATCCGTAATATTTTGCACAGATAGTGCTGCCTTACTTCACATGCACATCGAACACGTGTGTCGTTCATACAGAATGCATAACGTCGGCATCATTTTTAAAACCCCGTCGGCAGTACATCCAACACAATAGCTAAACGATAGTCAATCCAAGAAAGTAACAACGTAACATCGTTTCTATCCGTTCCTACAAAAACGCTACGTTTCTAAAATCCATGCGATCATTGACATTGCTTGCTTTGCCACAGTGTGTAGTTTGCGCATGTGCGATGTTATAATATACACAGGAAAACGGTCTTCACTTATCGAGGATTTCGAAGTATCTGTGGCTGGATTTCAGTCTGTTTTGTTTCGTCATTCATTGGATATGCCTTGCCAGTGAAGTGGTTGTCATATTATTTTTGTTCCCAACGTGTTTATACACGTCTTTTCGTCCAAGGTAACGTGTTCGGGTGAATCAAATACCTGAATGCTGTGAAGCATGAATAGTGCTCTCGGCCTTATATAGGGGGTGTGTAGCGATGAGCAGAACAATAGAAATCGACAACTAATATGGCGGTAGTCGGAGATAAAAGGGAAATAATTCGTATTTATGAATTCATGTCAGCTTTAATATATGCATTGTCAATATGTTCATTCTTTCCAATCCCCTTCGCATTTATTTCTTTGTGTTAAAGTGATATATTTACATATGCTTAACATTTATTGTAGAAAAAGTTCTACATTTATAATACCCCGTGTATTCGTTAAACTTGTTACTATTTTTTTCAAAGACAACCTACAAAGATCCGAAATTGCATAGGAAATTGAAAGACCTTTATATTATACGAGTTAAATTTAGCCCCCAAAATTTGACATTTTTTTAAGTGTTTCGGGTACAATAAAATGTTAAGTTTAATTTAGAAAAGCTAACGTAGAATATAATTTTTCACCTATTTATTTGATTTATTTGCACTCACTGGCAGTATATGACGTCAGAAGTGACGCTATTTCTAAAATTCAATTAAAATCGGTCAAAAATGGACATTTTTGTGATCTTTTTATGAATGGGAAATATAGAGCGCATGCTTGAACAAGGACGCGTTTTTTTTGTCTTTTATTAGTCTTGGCTAGATACATCTCTGATTAAAATATTTTCTTTGTTCAAGCATGCGCCCTTTGTTTTCTGAAAGAAAAACTGCTTGAAAACAAGGTGCTTTATACTAAAAATGCAAAAAAGGCGGGAAAAGGTAGTCTATACGATGTCATATTTCTAAATTGTGGTCAGTTGAATCAAAATAAATATTATGTAAAAACATCACCTATATATCTGTACAAAGAAAACAAAGAATTACAGTAAAATATTATTGTTCATTTAAGGGGCCATTTTAGGCCATTATCATATACATGCATAGTCCTTTGTGTTTTAATAACTATCATATATTATCCCATTTATGCCTATATCACAAATTTAAGAACAAAATTATAAAATTGAAAATTTATGGATAAAATATTAATTACTTTTATTGACCAGTGAATGTCACAATCTACAAATAACGAAATTATTCACCAAGGTAAATACCTCAGTGTAACCCCCTCCCTCCATGTGACTGTGGCGAGAATAGACATCGATCTGTCAAGGGTGATTGCCACATAAAGAATAAAATCGAGTCCCGGCTAGAGACATAACTCTTTCTTGTATCCAATAGTATAACACAACTAACAAGGGATGGTCAGAGATAGACCACAAAACGGAACTACATATAGCTGTCTCTCTCTCTCTCTCTCTCTCTCTCTCTCTCTCTAATTTAATACATAAATCGGCCAAGTGATTATCATTTTTTTTATTTGAATAATTCTCCTATTCTCGGATTTATTTTTTTTGCCTTTGACTGCCAGTATCGGCGAAGTTTGTAGTTTTAAGTTGTTTCACTAAAAGCGCATTTCTTGTATATTCTTGTACATTGTAAATGTCACGAAGAATCATATTTTCCCATAAAATCATATGAGAAGTATCTTAGTATATTTTTACAGTCTTAACATATTTCTCAAACCCTTAGAATCCTTTAGTTACGTGTATGTATTTTTAAAGCATTAAACAGTCGGTCGCTATGTAGAATAAAAATACATGAATAATGTGGTGTTTTTAAAGTTTTAAAGCGGGTGCAAAAGCAGTATTCTGACGAAATTTCAGAATCAACTTGTGTTCAATATTTCGTCCGATAAGCGATACAAACATGAAGGATTATTGGTATTTAAACAAACGTGGAAAACAAAGGAGCTACTGTGTATAAACAATGCACGGCAGCATAGAAAAAAAAACAAAATAAATATGCAAAAACTATTTTAACTGGTATAGTCAAATCGTGGTACGAACGTGTACATCAAACACAATAGGATAATTCTTAAATATAATAGTCAGTGGAAATAAACATAATTTGAGTTTTAACAGAACTGTTTTCTGAGGGTAAATATAAAAGCATAAAATGTGACTATACCCTGTAGATTTTTGTCCGTCCTGAAGTAGATGGTGATGTGGTGGATGCTGTGGATGGTGGTCAGGTTCACCCACCAGGTGGCGGTTTGTTTATCATATGATCTAGCACATTGACCTCCATTCATCCTCAGGTCTGATTTACCTCCGTCCACAGCGTTACTGGCGTCATATCTGTCACTTCTCCATGAGTTCTGTAGGTACGCTGGTTTGTTGAGGGCGACATTGACTGTGAAGATAAACACACAGTATAGAGTCATTCTCGGGATGTATATCAACACATCATGCTTTGGTAATTAAAAACATAACGGTACATAAAAAAGTTTATCTATGGATTGGAGAAATACATTAAACTTCATAGTAATATAAATAAATCCTAACGCTTATCAGAAATGTTTATATTCTGGTTGCAAATGTCAACGGATTTTAGAAATTTTAGAAACAATTTGAATTCTAACCCCTTTTTGGTCAATTTATTCTTCCCGTTTGACTTCATGCTTTTTGCAATTGTCTGTATTGAAAAGTATTGAATCCAATACACAAACAAAACACACAACAAAACCTTAAATAGCCACCCTCTAAAAATCCCGAATTAAGAATAGAACGTTTCCTGTCTTTTAATAGACTATGAATGCAGAGATATGGTGCCAAGATTCATGTAGGCAGCGGCACGATAAAGAGCCACACTGCATGGTCAATGGCCCGATCACCGAGATGTAAATGCCATCAACTGTATCTGTCGATATACCGGTTTATACATGAAAGGAGAGTGGAAGGCAAATTATCAATACATCCTAGATCCCGCCATTCATCTAACGCGCAACATGGAATTTTTAACGTTCTACTTGATAGCGTAGATTTCTTGCTTGTCAGTTCAAAACTTACAACCGATTTTCTTCAAAAATAATATATATATATATATATATATATATATATATATATATATATATATATATATATATATATATATATATATATCGGGTGGATATTAATAAAATTCCATGTATTTAGCGGTAATGCTTTTTGTAAATGTTTAATTTTCCACATGCTTGCTGTCAAACATCGGAGTCTGAAGATCACTTTACATAAATGAAATATCGACAGAGTTTTGTTTATAAAACTACGGTTCATTGTACGAGACTCTTTTATATAGCGATTTCTTATGTTTTTATGTTAGATAACTATAGTACTTAGATTTAGGATGGGAAAATGGCTTTAAATAAGAACTTCAAGTTAAACAAAAACATGTCTCAGAGAAAGGAAGGGGGGGGGGGGTCGAAATACTTTACGCCTGGGTTTTGTAACGTGTTTGTGTTAGGTGTTGTAGATCGGTCTGATAAATGTGTTTATATAGTATATCTATCCATGATAAAAAGTTGGTATAAAACTAACCCTACAATCACGAGTCAATAAATACATATATTTAGAAGGATTACCCATCTATAACATACTAAACTTGTAAATCACAAAAAAGGACAGGACTCTATTTGTGTGACGTATCCTAGGGCTTTATCCGAACCACAGGTCGCAGCCTCGAGATATGTCCTGATACTGATCTATGCCTATAGTAGGGCTGTTTCCCTGCAGTCGACACAGGCTGCAGACAGGTACACACAGGTACACACAGTTGATAAAATTCAAATATAACTATTAACACACTAAGCATTGGTCATTTGGTTTGGCTAGGGTTGGCTCTCGAATGACGAGTTTCATGGATGTTTCGGAGGGCAAGGGAACTAGGGAGGCTGATATACCTGGGACCCAAGTTTAAGAGGATACAAATGCAGTAGGAGGTCAGGTGTACAATAGAACTGACCCTTTTTATGCCGCCAGTGTACAGCACTACGTACGCCCGAGTAATGAAAGATACTTCTGTGATAGGTTAGGTAAACATTTCCCTTACCCAGGGGTGAGTAGGGATAGAGCTACTTTTAGAATGGGTGTGTAAGATTTCGTTTTCTACTTCACCATTTAATAAATCCATTTTCAGTCGACAATGGTGAATGAGCTAAAGAGGACATTGTATACATGCATACAGTATGTATTTTTAACATATAACAAATTTACCATCCTGACACTCATATCCCTGCCATCCGGGGTTACACCCAGAATCGCAAGAACCATTGAATCTGTTACAACCATTACAGGTGTCGTTACATCTGCCAGCACAATCTTCTCCAAAAAATCCGGAAGGGCAAGCTACATTTAACACATGGATTATGAAGCAAATACGTACATAGAATCCGACTCTGGCATTCTGTCATTGAATGAGTGAAATATTGGCAACTAACAGATGATTGGAGGAGACAACATTTCTATTCAGTCGGTTCCAGCCAGTTAAACTTTTTATCATTTTATTTTTAGAGAAGGTAAATGTACATCATAACAACATTATATGAAAGTTGTACTGATGGATGTAATATCTAAATGTGATAAATCAATAATTCTGAACTATAACAAAAAAGTTTAAATTAATTTCTCTTGATGAATTAAATTGTGTTTTGCTTAAAATGATCCTCAAACATTTTATAGAGAGCAGGTTGAGTATGAAGTCAGACCTTGTTGAGCGTTATTACTTACGTGTTTTACACAAGCCCCCGTGATAACCAACATCACATCCAGTCAAACATGTTCCGTTAATATTGGAACAGTGGTTGACGTCACGACAGTGTCCGCATGTTTTACTGCAGTTATCACCAAATGATTCCTTGTCACAAGCTGGTGATCAAAAAACGTGTTATGTTTTAAACCATCCTACATTTTTTGTGAATGATATCCAAGAAATGGATTCAATAGCAACTAATTTAAACGAGTGTAAAATCATATTGAACCTTTTTTTTTTGCTGATATTTGATTTGTTAACGCTAATAGTAAAAATCCGATCGGAAAAGTTTACATACATTTATATATATGTTTGTAATTCATGAACATTTGAAATTTTTCTTTTTCAATTCATTGGCAGTAGACTAAATGAGAGGGAGTCAATAGATTTTGTGTAATAGTATATATAATTTTTTTATTGCTTGTATTTGTTGTTTATATATTTTATTTTGAAAATAAAGTCATTGTATTATTATATAACATCTTTTAAGTGTCTTACCCTAAGCAAGCACTTAGTTATTCAATGACTTTATCCAAAAACAATATTATTCTAATATAATGACTTTGAAACTAATATTAATTGTCTTAAAAATAAACAACATGACATGTTCCTACATAACGACTTTTTGCAGAAAAATGAAGAACAATTGCACTATTTCAAAGGAAAATTCCACGTCAGTGCTAGACAGATCAAAATGCCCATGTTTAAATCAAACTCTCCCTCAGTGCAAGATTTCTCGGTACGTCGCGTGCGTTTACCTCCATTTTCCGTGGGTTGCTTGATTGTGAAATTACTGGCAAGATGTCTGACTTTTTTTTAAACCATAGATGAATTTCCTGTATGGTTAATTCCTTCAATGCTATTCAACAATTCCAGAGCGAGGGGTAAGCTGTGAACCTCACGCAGAAGGAACCCATTTTTCGGCAGGGCCAGCCTTTAGCAACTGCGACGCCAGCGACCGAAACAGTGATTCCGGAGGCGTTTGTGAGACATGTTGGAAAGACGGTTTCTTCCGAAGTACCCCCACACATCAAGAGGTTACTCGACGATATCCAGGTTAATTAGTCCGCCTGACGTGTGCGATAAGGCTGTGCAACTCATAGCACAATATTTGGATAATCGCTGCTATACTACTTGCTCAGAAAACTCCTGTCTGTCATTTATGCACTTTTTCTTTAAAGGAAATACTATTTTAATGGTTATGTTTCTGAATTTTAAACTGTGGGGAAAAGGGTTCTTTTGGTATTTTTTTTAATCTTTACAAAATAATTTGTTAAAGACCGCTTCAGAATTTTTGCCGTTTCGTTTCCTACTTCACCATTTAATAAATCCATTTTCAGTCGACAAAGGTGAATGAGCTAAGAAGGACATTGTATACATGCATACAGTATACATTTTTAACAAATAACAAATTTACCATCCTGACACTCATATCCCTGCCATCCGGGGTTACACCCAGAATCGCAAGAACCATTGAATCTGTTACAACCATTACAGGTGTCGTTACATCTGTCAGCACAATCTTCTCCAAAAAATCCGGAAGGGCAAGCTACATTAAACACATGGATTATGAAGCAAATACGTACATAGAATCCGACTTTGGCATTCTGTCATTGAATGAGTGAAATATTGGCAACTAACAGATGATTGAAGGAGACAACATTTCTATTCAGTCGGTTCCAGTCAGTTAACTTTTTATCATTTTATTTTTAGAGAAGGTAAATGTACATCACAGCAACATTATATGAAAGTTGTACTGATGGATGTAATATCTAAATGTGATAAATCAATAATTCTGAACTATAACAAAAAAGTTTAAATTAATTTCTCTTGATGAATTAAATTGTGTTTTGCTTAAAATGATCCTCAAACATTTTATAGAGAGCAGGTTGAGTATGAAGTCAGACCTTGTTGAGCGTTATTACTTACGTGTTTTACACAAGCCCCCGTGATAACCAACATCACATCCAGTCATACATGTTCCGTTAATATTGGAACACTGGTTGACGTCACGACAGTGTCCGCATGTTTTACTGCAGTTATCACCAAATGATTCCTTGTCACAAGCTGGTGAGCAAAAAACGTGTTATGTTTTAAACCATCCTACATTTTTTGTGAATGATATCCAAGAAATGGATTCAATAGCAACTAATTTAAACGAGTGTAAAATCATATTGAACCTTTTTTTTTTTGCTAATATTTGATTTGTTAACGCTAATAGTAAAAATCCGATCGGAAAAGTTTACATACATTTATATATATGTTTGTAATTCATAAACATTTGAAATTTTTCTATTTTAATTCATTGGCAGTAGACTAAATGAGAGGGAGTCAATAGATTTTGTGTAATAGTATATATAATTTTTTTATTGCTTGTATTTGTTGTTTATATATTTCACTTTGAAAATAAAGTCATTGTATTATTATATAACATCTTTTAAGTGTCTTACCCTAAGCAAGCACTTAGTTATTCAATGACTTTATCCAAAAACAATATTATTCTAATATAATGACTTTGAAACTAATATTAATTGTCTTAAAAATAAACAACATGACATGTTCCTACATAACGACTTTTTGCAGAAAAATGAAGTACAATTGCACTATTTCAAAGGAAAATTCCACGTCAGTGCTAGACAGACCAAAATGCCCATGTTTAAATCAAACTCTCCCTCAGTGCAAGATTTCTCGGTACGTCGCGTGCGTTTACCTCCATTTTCCGTGGGTTGCTTGATTGTGAAATTACTGGCAAGATGTCTGACTTTTTTTTAAACCATAGATGAATTTCCTGTATGGTTAATTCCTTCAATGCTATTCAACAATTCCAGAACGAGGGGTAAGCTGTGAACCTCACGCAGAAGGAACCCATTTTTCGGCAGGGCCAGCCTTTAGCAACTGCGACGCCAGCGACCGAAACAGTGATTCCGGAGGCGTTTGTGAGACATGTTGGAAAGACGGTTTCTTCCGAAGTACCCCCACACATCAAGAGGTTACTCGACGATATCCAGGTTAATTAGTCCGCCTGACGTGTGCGATAAGGCTGTGCAACTCACAGCACAATATTTGGATAATCGCTGCTATACTACTTGCTCAGAAAACTCCTGTCTGTCATTTATGCACTTTTTCTTTAAAGGAAATACTATTTTAATGGTTATGTTTCTGAATTTTAAACTGTGGGGAAAAGGGTTCTTTTGGTATTTTTTTAATCTTTACAAAATAATTTGTTAAAGACCGCTTCAGAATTTTTGCCGTTTCGTTTCCTACTTCACCATTTAATAAATCCATTTTCAGTCGACAAAGGTGAATGAGCTAAGGAGGACATTGTATACATGCATACAGTATACATTTTTAACAAATAACAAATTTACCATCCTGACACTCATATCCCTGCCATCCGGGGTTACACCCAGAATCGCAAGAACCATTGAATCTGTTACAACCATTACAGGTGTCGTTACATCTGTCAGCACAATCTTCTCCAAAAAATCCGGAAGGGCAAGCTACATTAAACACATGGATTATGAAGCAAATACGTACATAGAATCCGACTTTGGCATTCTGTCATTGAATGAGTGAAATATTGGCAACTAACAGATGATTGAAGGAGACAACATTTCTATTCAGTCGGTTCCAGCCAGTTTAACATTTTATCATTTTATTTTTAGAGAAGGTAAATGTACATCATAACAACATTATATGAAAGTTGTACTGATGGATGTAATATCTAAATGTGATAAATCAATAATTCTGAACTATAACAAAAAAGTTTAAATTAATTTCTCTTGATGAATTAAATTGTGTTTTGCTTAAAATGATCCTCAAACATTTTATAGAGAGCAGGTTGAGTATGAAGTCAGACCTTGTTGAGCGTTATTACTTACGTGTTTTACACAAGCCCCCGTGATAACCAACATCACATCCAGTCAAACATGTTCCGTTAATATTGGAACAGTGGTTGACGTCACGACAGTGTCCGCATGTTTTACTGCAGTTATCACCAAATGATTCCTTGTCACAAGCTGGTGAGCAAAAAACGTGTTATGTTTTAAACCATCCTACATTTTTTTGTGAATGATATCCAAGGAATGGATTCAATAGCAACTAATTTAAACGAGCATAAAATCATATTGAACCATTTTTTTTTTGGCTGATATTTGATTTGTTAACGCTATAAGTAAAAATCCGATTGGAAAAGTTTACTGGCATTAGACTAAAAGAGAGGGAGTCCATAGATTTTGTGTAATAGTATATATACTTTTTTTATTGCTTGTATTTGTTGTTTATATATTTTACTATGAAAAAAAAGTCATTTTATTACTATATAACATTTTTTAAGTGCGTTACCCTAAGCAAGCACTTAGTTATTCAATGACTTTATCCAATAAAATATCATTCTAATATAATGACTTTGAAACTATTATTAATTGTCTTAAAGATAAACAACATTGTATACAGACCAATCTCTTTAGCTATATTAACATATACACACTAATTGGCAATATGTAGCATACATAATTTTTCTTTAATACTTATAACTTATGTGTAATTACTGAAAAAAATAATTCATCTATAAACTTTAAACATGTTTTACTCATGTAACTTAGATGTTCTCTCAATAGATCAACTTAAACATTCTGGGTGCACTTCATTACCATCTTGACACTCATATCCCTGCCATCCGGGCTTACACCCAGAATCACAAGAACCATTGAATCTGTTACAACCATCACAGGTGTTGTTACATTCGTGAACACAATCTGGTCCAAAGAATCCGTATGGGCAAGCTGAAAGTAATAGATAGCGTATAAATTATACTTACATCTGTCAGCTAGATACTTTTAAAATAGATGCTTGCCATTTCGTCAACTAAAATGTAAGTAAAAATTGTTTTTCTCTTATTTCTTAATATATATTAAATTTCCACTCACATGCTTTACATGTTTCCCCATCATAACCAATTTTGCATCCTATTAAATATGACCCGTTAGTGAATTAATTTTCCACTTACGTGTGTCACATGTTTCACCACGATTCCCAGCTTCGCACCCAGTTGAGCATGACCCGTTGGTGTTAACGCACTGAGTTAAGTCACGGCAGTGTCCACATTCTTGTTGACACTCAGCACCATAATATCCTCGACCACACGCTATTGAAGAAATACGATGTTTACTTGCACATTATAAGTTGGTCAATATTATGGAACAGTAACTAAAAATGTATGCAAACCAACATCACTGAACACTTTTCCCAGAAAAATTTTTAAAATGTATACTTGCATGGTGTTAACAGTAAACTAATACCAAAAAAACTATAACGCAGTAAAAGTTTGCGTTCTGAATGGCAACACAAAAGGGTTGTAGTAAGCTCGGGTTTTTTTTTTGCCATTAATCAAAAACGTTGGCGACAAATCTTGTTTTTTTATTACGAATATTACTAAAACTCAAGATACTAGGCGCACTTTATCTCTATGAATATATTCTAAAACACATGAAACATTAAAGTAGCTGTATTGTCTTAAATTGTCAGTAACTTCATTTTTTTCTTCTTGCTTTGTGCCTGTTTGTTTTATACATTATCATTTTGTTTGATTAAAAGGTATTGTATTTCTAAATCATATTCCAATACAAATCAATTTTGTTTCTATGTCAGCTTTTTTGAAAGTCTCAGGTTTTGTCAATGTCCTTACATTGAAAATTGGTAACAAAAATATTTTAAGGCCTGAGCTTGGAATTAGCAGTGATCGTTGAGTATCAATATTGTTATTTTTTTTTAATCCAACAAACAGTAAATCGTTGCACAGAGAGAAAAGTCACTACTTCATTGGTGGAGTTAGTATATAATGCAGAATCACACAATCTGGTATATCTTGGTTTATAGAAATGGTGGTGTTCGTTTATTTACTAAAAGATGAAGTTCTACCGTTACAGGTAATATTTACGTAACATAAATATCGTACACATTGTAAATCAGTTACACTAAAACCATACTTTAGTATCTATGTATAGTCCAAATGTTTAAAAATGTGTAATAGAACATGCATTACCTGATTTACACAGGTACCCTTGATACCCATGCTTGCAGCCCTGACAGGTGCCCGTTTCTAAGTGACAGTAACAATTGGTATCTGGACAAGCTTTAGAACAGTTCGGCCCGTAAAACCCTCCAGGACATCCTATAAAAGTAAAAACAGCCACCACTTAAAACAATTGCAATGGTTTATTATTCATTTTAAAAACATTTAATTAAATCGTCCACAAAATTGGGGTATTAAGTGTATTTATGGGGTGAACTTCTGGTTAAAATTTTTTGTTTTGTCGTGTTCGGCGTTCTTCTTTTCGGGTCTGTATATATTTTTGTTTCCGCCATTGACCAGAGAGGTCACGAGGAACCGGAAAATAAGTTCTCTTCTGAGTTGTTATTTGTAGAAATGCGAAGGACCAGTTGTAACTTAGGATTTATCATTCGAGTTTTAGTTTCAATCAAATGTCGAAGACATGCACAACTTATATCCACGATTTGATTTGCACGCCGGCAATTATTTTAAGTATGTCGGCACTTCTCGCCAGCGTGTAGACAAGTAGTTCGACATTGTGTAAGTTGCATGGCGAGTTCTGGGGACATTGATACGATCATTGTTCAGCTTGCACCGCCATGCAACAAGTTTCGAACGAACACAGGATGAGGCTGTGACATTCAGTCAACTGAATGTTAGCTTAAAGTTTAATAGCTACGAAAGTCCATGGTTATAAAGCGATTAAATTAGTTTTGATGAATTAACCCCGTGCAGTATAAACAGTACAGTATAAACAATTAAGTTAGCAATAACACTGTGTGCTTTGCTAATCGAAATAATTTTGCTTGCATGTAGTCATCCACGATTCATCTAACTCAATGTATGTATTCTTTCCCGATACAATTTAACCCATAGTAAATTCGTGCCAACTGTTCAAAATAGGTTAACGAAGAAAGATCTCTATTTAATGTAAATGATTAAAATTGAGTGTGATCTTAGCTATGAAACAAAAAAATCAACCTATTAAACTAAAGGTTATGATAAAAGTTAGACACCGAAATTTGTATTACAAGTTTAGAAAACATAGAAGATATACGACCTGAACGGCAAGAATATAAATATATGTAATATAGTCTACCCATAATCCAATGTCATGGTCGATGTAACAGAGAGAGAGAGAGAGAGAGAGAGAGAGAGAGAGAGAGAGAGAGAGAGAGAGAGAGAGAGAGAGTATAAGAGAGAGAGAGAGGAAAGAGAGTAGAGGAGAGAGTGGGAGAAAGAACGAAAGGGAGAGACACAGCGAGAGAGAGAGAGAGAGAGAGAGAGAGAGAGAAGGAGACAGATCGTGGTGTCAAACTAAATTTAGATTGAAGTAGAGTATATAATTTATAATTTTGATAAGCCTTTTTAAGGAGAAAAGAAAAGGTGGTAGCTAGGGTAGGACTGACCTACTAACTAGCTATAATTCCCTTCATTGTTTGTACCGCGAGGGGGTGTAGGCGGGGAGGGGCAGACTCATCCAAAAAATCTTGACAAGCAAAAAAAATTGAAACTTGAAAATCCTAATCCGTTAGATAAAAGTGAAACAGAGAAGAAGGGACTTTTACGTGCAGATCCTACTGTACCATTGCTTCCAAAAAAAACCAATGATTTTATCATCTTCTTGTAAAATGTTACCTGATAAAATTTCACCCAGCTATAAATTTTCAATTTTGATGGGGACGAGGGATACAGAGAAATTCAATTTGGATGTGATACATATACCTTCATTTTTTTCTTGATGATATAAAGAAAAATATAAAAGTACAAATAACTTATATTCGTTTTAAAGAATCCTTTAGATACAGATCTTCATGCGCAGATGTAGATGGGAGGGAGTCAGATGTCCTGGAGCTCCTTGGGAAATTAAAGCTTTAAATTTACATGGCAAAATTATTAAATTAGGCCAACCCCCCCCCCTCCCCCCCCCCAAAAAAAAATGAATATGTTTCAAAAGTTATTTACTATAACCAAATGTTTAAAATTATGCTTTAAACTATCGATAGTGAACTATTCCAGGGTTCAAAAGCATCAGTAGGGATGCACAAGACGAGCAAAATCACTGCGAAAGTCATTGCATTATAACTAATCTTATTATATTATCGGCGTATAAATCAAGAAAAATAATTATTAAGTTAGAGAGAACATAGCATTTATTAGAATATTAGAGCATGTGCAGATGATCTTTTTTCGAGCAAAATGATGTCGCTAGGATAGAGATTTTCTGATCCTTGATTTGATTAGCTAATTTAGATATTTAATCTCGGAATTTGAATCTTAAATTCTTAAATTTCATATTTTGAATCTCGTATTTTTGGTCTTGAATCTCAAATGAGCCCTTTGGGCTTTCGTTGATACCAGTGTTCTTCCATTCATTCATTTTTAGATATATTTTAGGCACTTTTCAGTTTAGTATATGGCAGAGCTTCATCTGTAGAACTTAAACGTGTTTTCTTCGATCTCACTATGGTGATTGTGTAATAAGGGCGCAAGTACAGGTGTAATGAAGAATAATGACCCCCGTAGAATAATGACCGGGGGTCATTTTTCGACGTAGAATAATGA